>NW_026061852.1:300000-585207 GCF_023897955.1 Schistocerca gregaria | reverse complement strand
ACACTAGATCGCGTGTTAGATTTATTTCTTAAAGAAGCTGCAGGAAGATTCCCTCACAATACTATCACTTTGTTGTTATAGTTACTGAAGACATACAACCATTGCATTTAATCCATAACCATATGTGTATTATTTCTGAAAGAAGGTGGCAGCAAGCTCCTCTCACTCAAGTATCAATCTGTTGGTATAGCTATTACAAAGCCACAATCATAGCATTTCATCCATAAGCCTATGTGATTTATTCCTGAAAGAAGCCGCAGGAAGCTCCCCTCACAATACTATCCCTTTTCCAGTATAATTACTAATGAGCCACAATCATCTCATCTCATTCGTAGTCCTATGTGAATTATTTCCAAAAGAAACTGTAAAAAGCTTTCCGACCAATACCACGAGTTTTGGTACAGTTACTAAAAAGCCACAATCATTGCATTTCATTCATAGTCCTATGTGAATTATTTCTGAAAGGAGCTTCAGAAAACTCCACTCACAATACTATCATCCTGTTGGTATAGTTACTACATAGCCACAATCATCACACTTCATCCAAAACACTATGTGAATTATTTCTGAAAGAAGCTCCAGCAAGCTCCTCTCACTCTATTACACTATGTTGGTATGGTTACTACAAAGCAACAGTCATCCCATTTCATCCATAATCCTAAGTGCTTTATGGGACATAAGCTGCACGAAGCCCCTCACAATACAATCACTTTGTTGGTTTCCTGAATGAGATTTTCACTCTGCAGCGGAGTGTGCATTGATATGAAACTTCCTGGCAGATTAAAACTGTGTGCCCTACCGAGACTCGAACTCAGAAACTTTGCCTTTTGTGGGCAAGTGCTCTACCATCTGAGCTACCATAGTATGACTTACGCCCGGTCCTCACAGCTTTACTTCTGCCAGTATCTCGGCTCCTACCTTCCAAACTTTACAGATTTTCTCCTGTGAATCTTGCAGAATTAGCACTCCTGAAAGAAAGGATATTGCGGAGACATGGCTTAGCCACAGCCTGGGGGATGTTTCCAGAATGAGATTTTCACTCTGCAGTGTAGTGTGCACTGATATGAAACTTTCTAGCAGATTAAAACTGTTCTGGAAACATCCCCCAGGCTGTGGGTAAGCCATATCTCCACAGTATCCTTTTTTTCAGGAGTGCTAGTTCTGCAAGGTTCACAGGAGAGCTTCTGTAAAGTTTGGAAGATAGGAGACGAGATACTGGCAGAAGTAAAGCTGTGAGGACCTGTATCTTCATTAGGGTGATCCCCATATGCATCTGCTTCCCACTTACTTACTGTTTTTAGAGTGTCATATGCCTGTAACGCTACCAGGTGGCATCCGACATCACAGTGGGCAGTGGTCATAATGTTTTGGCTCCTCGGTGTATAGGGATCTATACAAGGGAGATATAACTGAGGGCAACATCATACAAATAGTAGAAGAGACAGATGAAGGTAACAAGGGAGATATACTGTGAGAAGCATTTGACTGAGCACTGAAGACTCACAGTGAAACAAGGAAACAAGTACCCAGGGGTAGACAACATTCTGTCAAAACTACCGATAGCATTGGGAGAGACAACAATGACAAAATTATTCCATTTGCTGTGCTAGATGTACGAAACAGGTGAAATATCCACAAATTTCACTAAGAATGTATTAATTTCACTTCCAAAGAAATAAGGTGCTGTGAGGTGTGAATATCCCAAACTGTCAGTTTAGGAATTTGTCGTTGCAGAATACAAACACAAATTCTTATATAAAAGGACCAAAAAGCAGCAGATACTGACTTCATAGGAGATAACTTTGGATTCTGGAGAAATGTAGGACCACATGTGACAATACTGACCCTACAACTTATCTTAGAAGATGCATTCAGGAAAGGCAAACCTATGTTTCTACCATTTGTAGACTTAGAGAAAGCTTTTGACAATGTTGACTGGAATGCTCTTCTTCAAATTATGAAGCAGGGATGAAATACAGGGAGTGAAAGACTATTTAAAATTTTTACAGAACCAGATGGCAGCTATAACAGTTGAGGGGCATGAAAGGGAAGCAGTGGTTGGGGAGCAAGTGACACAGGGTTGTAGCCTATACGTGACGTTATTCGAACTGTATATTTGGCCACCAGTAAAAGAAACAAAAGAAAAGTTCAGAATAGGAATTAAAATACATGGAGAAGAAATAAAAAACTTTGAGGTTTGCTGACAACATTGTAATTCTGTCAGAGACTGCAAAGGACCTGCAAGAGCAGTTGCACGGAATGGACAGTTCTTGAAAGGAAGATATGATATGAACATAAACAAAAGCAAAAGAAGATAATGGAATGTAGTCAAATTAAATCAGGTGATGTGAGGGAATTAGATTAATGAATGAGACACTTAAAGATGATGATTTTTGCTATTTGGGCAGCAAAATCGCTAATGATGTTCAAGGTAGAGATGATATAAAATCTAGGCAGACAATGGAGAGGAAAGTGTTTCTGAAGAAGAGAAATTTTGGAGCATTGAATATAAACTTAGGTTGTAGAGTAATTGCACTTTATGCAAGACACCTTTGTAGCTTTGTTTTCAGTGAGACATTTTTCAGCACTTTTTTTTGCTATCTTCAGACATGTAGATGTAGATAGTACAGAAAATGCTGAAACAGGTTTGTGTGAAAACACAGCTATGAACATGCCCGAAAAAAAAGAGAGGGGAAATTTCTCTCTAATTTTCTTAGACACAGAAATAAAGAGAACTGCAATATTCACAACATGGAACTGCAATATTCACAACATGTTTATAGATTTAGGTGTTACAAAGATTTTTCTGGAAACATTTGTATTGATTGTTGTCATATACGAAGTGAAACATGGATATCAAACAGCTTAGACAGGATGAGAATAGAAGCTTCTGAAATGTGGTGCTACAGATGTATACTGAACATAAGGTGGGTGAATGGACTTGGAGAGAAAAGAAATTTCCTACACAATCTGACTAAAAGAAAGGATTAGCGGACAGGATGCATTCTAAGATGTTAACGGATCACTAGTTTAGCACTGGAGAGAAGTGTGGAGCAGTGGCACCACTCCCATACCGTATATTAAGATCCTCATAAGCCATTTGGTAACTTTATTTTCAAAATTCTGATGATGAAGTTCATACTTTATGCAAAGTCTTACGAGTTAATAGGTATATTTTGAAGGAAAGATCACTTTCAAATTAAAGGGCTATTTTTCCTCTTTTCAGTAAACTTTACTATCTTAACAGATATTGAATATAATAGAGGGAAACATTCAACATGGTAAAAATATACATAAAAAACAAAGATGCTGTGACTCACCAAATGATAAAACACTGGTAGACAGACATTGCTTCATCTATGGGTTGTGAAAGTTTGAAATTTGTGTGTGTGTTTGTGTATTTTTTATTGTGTCTATCTACCATCACTTTCTCATTTGGTAAGTCACAACAACTTTCTTTGTTATATGCATTAACAGATATTGATAATTGTTAGTTTAACTTTATCCACATTTGTAGTGCCAGTTATGGACATATTGCTGTGAATTTCCAGGATCTGTTGATACACTTTTGATCATCTGATTTTTTCTAATTTCTATTGACACCAGTACTAATGAGCAAGAGTCCTGAATTACAAATTACAGATTTTTCAGTAACTACATTTTAATATGCAAGATGGGTCCCATAATAATAATAATAATCCCTTGATTTCCAATGCATAGGCATAAATTAGAATTGAACTTTTGAATAGACGCTGCTCATGCGAAGCAACATACTGCTACAAACAAAATATAATGACAATATCCACAGCCAATAAAACTTAGCCTTCTGGCTCACAGGTTTTGTAAATTTAATAATAAATTAACATAATTCATTAATACCGTAGAACAAATCTGTTTACGGCCTACATTCACTCCACTTTCTTGATTCTGCTGTTAATCTTCTTCAGGTATGGCTTCAGTTTAACTTGGCTGCATTCTAGACCACTCTTGGGAACTATTTGTGTTGCCTCTCCATTCATTTAAGTCAGGCTGAGAGAACTTATTTTACAATTATGAGCAATAAATATCATTATGTGTGTGTTTCAGTTTTGTTTAGTAATATTTGTGTTTACAACAACCATTCTTTGCCGTGTTTTACTTAACTCTATGTGAAACAACTTTTGATCACTTCATCTGTATTGTGTGCACATTTACTTTCTGAAGAGATAATAAGTATTGTGCTCCACAGATGTCCATACTAAGTACCTGTCTGCATACATCATTAGAAACTGTAAGAGATCTGGTCATCCCCAACAGGATCTTAAAGACATGATTAAAGATTAGTGAGCTCATAATTTTGAACTTATAAAAGAAACTTCTGGCTATCCATTTTAAGTACGGAACTGTCAACAGTAATTTCAGGTGCTGATCCTCTGAAACTGTACAGCTTCTGAACGGCTTGTATCACAACTATTGATGTGACATAACACCTACGGTATATTTTCTATTGTCATCTGGAATGAAGATCCCATTCTATCCATTACAGGGTTTAACCTTACTTGAACCATAATCATGATGATGAACATCTCAATAATTTAGTGGGTTCTGAACCTGAAACATGAAATAGTAGAGGACTACAAATACGACAGTGGGAGCTCATCTTCAGTGCTGTGTGAAAGATCATGCACAAAAATCCTTGTGGGATAGTGTTGCTAACAACTATTGTTTTGATTTAGTTAACTTCAGTGCTAGTAAACAGTCACTATTGCTCAATAGATATTAAACTGAAAATAAGTAAATTTTTTGAAATATGTAGAATCTGATCACAGATGAAAGAAAATAGAAATAATCTTAAATATATGTTCTTGATTATTAGCATTATTTTCAGAGAGAGATAACAGAAATAAGATTGAGCCCACAGTGTTTTAAATGTTTCAAAGCCAGAAGCTTCTTCAAGGAAATGCACCCAACTGTAGAGCTTTTCTTTGATGGTAGACAATGATAATCCCATTCCTTAATAGAATGTTGATACCTTGCATATTGGCTGCATATTAATAATCATAACAAATCTTCATCAGAGCAAGGAAAACAAACACAAAAGCACACAAGCTCTGGCACCCAAGACCAGACTGCAAGCAGAAGCACATGGTGGGAGAAGCAAACAGGTGGTAGGGAAGGAGGAGAATGGGGCAGGGAGAGATAGCAGGGTAGGGGGACAGTTATGTGCTGCTTGTGGACGGTTACAGGGACAAAGTGGGGAGAGAGTATGGCAGCTAGTTGGAGTCAGGAGATTAGACAGATGTCAGCAGGGGGGTGGGAGGGCCATCAGAAAAGGAGGTAGCTATAAAAACTGTGGGTGCATTACTGGAATTGAGTTCTGGAATGGGAACAAGGAATGGTATAGTTTGGTGGTAGACAGTGACTAATGAAGGTTGAGGGTTACTTAAATGAAAGCTATACTGTAGGGAGAGTTCCCACTAGTGCAATTCAGAAAAGTTGGTGTTGGTGGGAAGAATCCAGAAGGCACAGGTTGTGAAGCAGTCACTGAAATGACAAATGTCATGCTGCGCAGCATGCTCAGCAATTGATTGGCCCAACTGTTTCTTCATCACAGGATTTTGGTTGTCATTCATGTGCACATACATTTTGTCAGTTGCCGTGTCAACATAAAATAGAGCTCAGTGGTTGCAGCTTAGCTCTTGGATCACATGACTGGTTTCACAGGTAGCATTGTCTTTGATTGGGCAAGCGATAATTGTGAGTGGACTGGAGTAGGTGGTGGAGGGAGGATGTATGGGACAAGTCTTGCATCTATGTCTATTACAGGGGCATGAGCCATGAGGTAAAGGGCAGCAAGCAGGGGTTGTGTAGTAGTGATATTCTCTAGGTTCAGTGGTCAGTGGAATACTACTGTGGAAGGGATGTAAAAGATAGTGCTTAATAGATTCCCCATTCCAGGGTACTATGATATATATTTTTGGTTTGTAAATAAAGCTTCCTTTTCCTTCTGCTAGTTACTTTATTTATCCTATATGTGTTTCGCCTTCTGTTCTAAGGCATCATCAGTGGGATATATAATGATACAATTTTGTTAGTTTTAGATTATTAAACAGTTCACTTTGTAAAAAAAAAAGTAATTACTTATGATTTGCTAATTTGCTTATCCTCACATCTGGTCTGGAGGTCACACTACCACTTTTATCACTGCCATATAATCACATTTTTGTGTTCTCACCTTCCATACACCATTCACCATATTTCTTCCCCTTCTTTGGTCGACTATTGTTCCTTTGTCACTCAATACATTTATTTCGTCGTACACCGTTTTTCTCAACGTAAATATTGCAACTCTATTATTTGTTTCATCTTCTTTGAGAAATTTACCTATTTGTTGCAAATGTAACGAAGTATATGTTTGAGACTAACTTCTATTTCTGATGTTTATACTGTGTGTGCGTATGATTGAGAGAGAGGGAGGGAGGGGGATAGAGCTGACGAGTTTTAACTTGGGTGGGGGGGGGGGGCAGTGGAGGGGGGATTACAAGCTATCAGTGAGTGGTTGAAAACTTTGGTGACAGCGACAGCTGATTTGACTTTTCCTTTCAATATTCTGTGGAGGGGCTCATGGATTTTTTGGATTCTATTATTATTATATTGGACTGTATTATTTTATTAATCCTTTTTGCAGATGGTATTCTATTATTTTAAATAATGAATGGCTTGGCATGTGTACTTGGTCATTCAACAGGATTTTCCCTTCTGCTTTGGTTTTCTGTATGTGGTAATTTTCTTGCATTATTAGGAGGTGTTGTTTTACTGTCGATTATAATTATTTTATGTCATTGTCTCTAGTGGTTGGTTTGTGGTCATTTTCTCTTAGGCATTCTGCAAATGTGATGTGGTTTGTCCCATATTTCCAAACTCTCATGTGTTTTTTTATCTGACATCAGATGTTCCCATGTTTGCTCTATGTAACTGCCTTCACAAGTGTTACACTGTAGCTGATATATACCTGCTTTCTGGTATATGTCTCTGTTATTTGTCAGTTTTGGGGTGTATTTTTGAACAGAATTGTCTATTGTGTCTGCTATGTTTATTCCTTATCTCTTGAAAATGTTGGTGGTTTGATAGGTGAGTTTGCGTTTGTATGTCATTGTGTACCATCTATTGTTTTCTTTCAACTTTTTCTGATTATCCTGTGCAGTTGTTATGGGACTACATGTTTGTGTTTGGTTCTGTTGTGTTGTTGTCTGTGGTTTGGAGCTTTCTGCTTTTATTTTACTTTTAATTTTGTTGTTAAGCTTTGTTACTGTGTTACTGTTGTAACCATTATTTTGTGCCTCCTGCATCATTATGTCCCATTCTTTTTGGTAGCCTTCTTTGGCAAGTGGTACTGTGTTGAGTCTATGGAGCATGTGTTGAAGTGCTGTTTGCTTTTGTGTGTGCGGGTGGTTAGAGGACTGAGGAATCATATTGTCTGTTGCTGTGGGTTTACGGTAAATTTCAAACATATGCTTATGGTTCTGTTTTTTTATTGTTATATCCAGGAAGTTAATTTGGTTGTTCTGTTCTCTTTCAATTGTGAATTTTATATTTTTATGGATCTTGCTGATGTCAGTATGTAGTTTTTCAATTTATCTTTGTGGTATATTTGTTAAGCAAAGGATGTCATCCATGTATCTGAACCACTATAATATGTTGTATTCTTTTGCTAATATTTTTGTGAAAATGATCTGTTAAATGTGGTTTACCAAAATATCTGCTAAGGCTTCTGAAACTGGGGACCCAATTGGTAATCCATCTTCTTCTAAATAAAATTCATTACTGAATTTGAAGTAATTTTGTTGTGTTATGAGCTTTATTAGTTTGTATATTTCCTTAATCTGTTCATCAGGAAGGTGACTATAAGTTTTCAGGTACTTATCTATAATTTCTATTACTTCTGGTACTCCTGGCTGGTGTGACCAAGCCATTCTAGGCACATCAGTCAATAACTGCGCAGCCACTAAGTTTGCAATTTCGAATCCTGCCTCGGGCATGACAGTGTGTGTGTTGTCCTTAGGTTAGTTAGGTTTAAGTAGTTCTAAGATCTAAGGGACTGACGACTTCAGATGTTAAGTCCCATAGTGCTCAGAGCCATTTGAACCATTTCTGGTACTGATATGTTGCAATACATGATTTCTATAACAAATGAAAAGAGGGTTATATCTTTTGTTCGTTGTATTTGCTGTGTAGTGTTTTTAATGGTTCTGTCTTCTTGTACTTTGAAATTTTCAGACAGAAATTTTAACATGTATCCTGCAAGCTCTGAAGAGGGGGGAGTTTCTGAAATCCAGTATTGGCCTCACAGAAGATTCGGTTTGTGGATTTTTGGTTGGCTTTGGAGAACCAGATCAGTGGGACTGATCTATGACAACTTTCTTTTCTCTATGTTATCCAATATGATGTCAATATTTTTCAGAGTGTGTTTTCTTTTTTTTTTTTTTTACTTTTGTCTTTAATCTGAATGTCATGTCTGATTTTAAATTTGTAATGCTATTTTGTAAAATGAATTCTTGTGTTTTTTCAATGTATTGTTCTTTGTGTATCAGTAATATTGTGGTCTCCTTGTCTCCTTTTAAAATGTTGTTGTTGTTGTTGTTGATGTGGTCTTCAGTCCTGAGACTGGTTTGATGCAGCTCTCCATGCTACTCTATCCTGTGAAAGCTTCTTCATCTCCCAGTACCTACTGCAACCTACATCCTTCTGAATCTGCTGAGTGTATTCTTCTCTTGGTCTCCCTCTATGATTTTTACCCTCCATGCTGCCCTCCAATACTACATTGGTGATCCCTTGATGCCTCAGAACATGTCCTACCAACCGATCCCTTCTTCTAGTCAAGTTGTGCCACAAACTTCTCTTCTCCCCAATCCTATTCAATACCTCCTCATTAGTTACGTGATCTACCCATCTAATCTTCAGCATTCTTCTCTAGCACCACATTTCGAAAGCTTCTATTCTCTTCTTGTCCAAACCAGTTATCATCCATGTTTCACTTCCATACATGGCTACACTTCATACAAATACTTTCAGGAAAGAGTTCCTGACACTTAAATCTATACTCGATGTTAACAAATTTCTCTTCTTTATAAACGCTTTCCTTGCCATTGCTAGTCTACATTTTATATCCTCTATACTTCAACCATCATCAGTTATTTTGCTCCCCAAATAGCAAAACTCATTTACTACTTTAAGTGTCTCATTTCCTAATCTAATTCCTTCAGCATCACCCGACTTTATTTGACTACATTCCTTTATCCTCATTTTGCTTTTGTTGATGTTCATCTTATATCCTCGTTTCAAGCCACTATCCATTCCATTCAACTGCTCTTCCAAGTCCTTTGCTGACTCTGACAGAATTACAATGTCATAGGCGTACCTCAAAGTTTTTATTTCTTCCCCATGGATTTTAATACCTACTCTGAATTTTTCTTTTGTTTCCTTTACTTCTTGCTCAATATACAGATTGAATAACATCAGTGAGAGGCTACAACCCTGTCTCACTCCCTTCCCAACCACTGCTTCCCTTTTATGCCCCTCGACTCTTATGACTGCCATCTGGTTTCTGTACAAATTGCAAATAGCCTTTCGCTCCCTGTATTTTACCCCTGCCACCTTTAGAATTTGAAAGAGAGTATTCCAGTCAACATAGTCAAAAGCTTTCTCTAAGTCTACAAATGCTAGAAACATAGGTTTGCCTTTCCTTAATCTTTCTTCTAAGATAAGTCGTAAGGTCAGTATTGCCTCATGTGTTCCAGTATTTCTATGGAATCCAAACTGATCTCCCAGAGGTCAGCTTCTACTAGTTTTTCCATTCGTCTGTAAATCATTCATGTTAGTATTTTGCAGCTGTCACTTATTAAACTGATTGTTTGGTAATTTTCTCATCTGTCAACACCTGCTTTCTTTGGGATTGGAATTATTATTTTAAAATGATAACATTTTGTTTTTGTAGTTTTCTCCTAATTTTTCCTAGTGTTGCAGATCTGAGTTTTTGTTGTTTTGTGTTGTTGCATTTTTATGCTGGTTATTATATTCTGGATTTCTTTTTTTACTAGTTCTCTAGTTAATCCAATGCTGACACTGCTATTTTCATTCCTATCATCCCTTGTCAAAACACTTTATGCTTCTATAATTAGATTTCATAAGTAACCTTCATCTATTTCTGAATTTAGATTGTATTTTCATCCTTTCTCCAACAGCTGTCTTTCTTTACTGTTTAACTGTGTGTCTGTAAGGTTCACTAATCTTGGGTAGAATTTGTGTGTGTGAGTAAAGGTAATATGTTGTAACTGGAGTTTTTTGAGTTGGTTGATCTTTCTTCTATGAACTGTTTCTATTCTTTGTGCAGCAGTTTTTGTAAGCTTTTCGACCCTGTTGACCAGATGGGAGAAAACTTTCATATTATTTATGGTGTCTGCGAGTTGTAAATATGTTTTATACAACTCGTAATTCAACTCTTGTTTTTTAGAGTCTAGGGATTTTATCTCGTATTTTAACCATATTTTCTGAGCAGAATGCATTGCTTTTTGGGTGGTGGTTGAACTGTTTTTAATTTTTACATTGAATATTTAGGTACCAGATTGTTACATTTGCATATGTTGAATTTTGTGTGTTGTATGGTTTTATGGATGTTCAGATGATTCTTCTGAATTTCTGGTATGGGCCATGTGGAAATGCCTGGCATGGCATGAATAACAAGTCTGTTTGTGTGGCCATCCTCTGCAGCAAGCATATAAAAATTTGTTTTGTAAATAAAGCTGCCTTACCCTGCTGCTAGTTACTTTATTTATCCTGTACACTTTTCACCTTCTCCTGTTCTAAGGTATCATCAGTGGGATTTATAACGATACAGTTGTGTTTGTTTCATATTATTAAACAGTTAAATTCACATTTTTTTTTAAAAAGAGTAGCTACTTACATTTTGGTGATTTGCATTTTCTCACAACTGCCTATCATACAAGTTCATGGCCAGGGATAATGACGTGTCCTGGGGTCCACTGATAAACCACGGAATGGCTCCCAAGCAGGCGACGTGGAAACTGCTTCATGAGATAGGCATTCTCTGAAGCTGACCTACATTCTGTCTACACCATGGGGTTTTCTGGCTTTGGGAGATGGAATGGCATAACAGCACACATAACAAACTGCATGTCGTTAAGGAGGCTATGAATGTGTGGAAGTCTTCCAGGCAGGCCTCTCCCAGGGAATCAGTCATCCTCTTCTGGCTCTGCATTGACTATATGAGGCTAATGCATGGTTAACTACTCTGTAGCGAGAAGCCACCTAAGTGTCGATGTGGCTTCCAAATGACAGTTGTTCACCTCTTGCTGGACTACTCACATTTAACCGCTCTGTGACAGACTTTCAACTTTCCCACCAACCTGCCTTCGGTGTTGGACACAATGACTCCACAGCAGCTTTAGTTCTACATTTTATCCGTGAGAGTGGGTTTTATACTTCTATATAGGGTTTAGTGTATCCTTTGACCCTCTGTGTCCTCCAGCCTAGTGCTTTACGGTTGAGTTTTTAATGTGTTGCAGAGTCACTGGCTTTCCCTTTCTATTCTCGTGCTTGCCAGCCACTGTAATCTGCTTTCATGTTTTACTCTCTTCTGTTGTTTCCTTGTCCTCTTTTGTTCCTTTTAGTGTTCATAGTGTGCCCTTCATTCTTATGGCTTTTCCTTTCTTTCTGTTTTGTGTTACACATTTAATCCGTTTTATTCTCACTCTTGTGGCATTGCTTTTTAGGAACATTGGTGAGGCAGATGGTGTGATAGCTGTCCACATCAAGTGCGTTTTTACACAATCTCACCATAGCCGGTTGAAGATGATGATTATATGTCACTTGTAGTCAGATGAGATATGTTTAATCACCTGGCTGTGGATGCGGTCAGGCCCAGGAACTGTGTCGGTGCAATGTGCAAGAGCACTGAAAAGCTTCCACTTTGTAAATGGGGCGTTATAGGATTCACCACAGCATGTAGTGCATTAGAGTACATTACCTTTCAGCCACCGTTCCAGTGTGCGAAACCTTGGGGGGGTGATTATCCAATGCAGTGCCCGGCAAAGTGCCCGGAAATCGCATTTGTGTTGGTACATAACTCGCCATTTAAGGTAACACCAGGGACAGCCATTGAGGCTTGGTACCCAAAGAGACATTTGATCTTTTTCCAGACTTGGGAAGACATGTGGCCTCCAATGGTGGAGACTTATCTCTCCCAACACCACTCCTTCTGTTGCTCGATAAGGTAGTGAACACTGGCACAGAGCCATTTAAAGACTATGATGTGCTCCAGGGAAGGGTGCCACTTACGGGCTGTAAAGCTTGCAGACACTCTTCAATTGCCTGAACGATTTGCGGCGACCACCAAGTGACTGCCTTACTCCTTGGGCAACCTAAAGAGCGAGGGATTCCGTTTTCTGTGACATAAACAATTGTGCTAGTCATCTGCTCAACCATCACATCGATATTACAATGTAGGGGAGATTCAGCGGTGACAGCTAAGGTGAAAGTTACCCAGTTAGCCTTGTTCAAAGCCCATCTGGGCAGGCATCTGTGTGCCTGATGCTGGGGCACTGCCAGGAAGATGGGGAAGTGCTCACTACCACACAGGTAGTCATGTCTTCTTCAGTGGATGGATGGGAGATGTTCTGGGCTGCAGATTGATACGTCAATGGCTGAGTAACTCCCATGAGCCACACTGAAACATGTGGCGGCCCCAGTATTTAAGAGTCATAGGTCAAATTGCAACAGTAAATTTCGACAACTCTGCCTCGCCCAGTAACTATGGTACCACCCCACAAGGGGTTATGGGCATTAAAATCTTCCCGAAGAAGGAAAGGTTTAGGCAGTTTATCAATTAGTGCAGCTAATACATTCAGGGGTACTGCACCATCTAGATGAAGATATACATTTCAGACAGTTATTTCCTGCATCATCTTTATTCTGACAGCCACAGCTTCAAGAGAGTTTTGAAGGGGCACATGTTCACTACAGACTGAGTTTAGAACATAAACGCAAACTCCACCTGTCAATCGATTATAGTCACTGTGGTTGCTGTAATATGCCTTATAGTCACGGAGGGCAGGGAACCAGGTTACCTGGAGGGCAATGCAGATGGCAGGTTTAAACCTCAACAGTTGCTGTAGCTCAGCCAGGCAGTGGATAAAAGCACCACAGTTGCACTGGACGATGACATCGTGAGACTGGGAAGGCACGGAAAATTCAGTGAAGCACTGTATGGCTCACAGTCACCTGCTTCCACTGATTTATTGCCTGAATAGTCTATATCCATCATGTGAGAGGGTCTGGCAAGATCTACACTCCTGGAAATAGAAAAAAGAACACATTGACACCGGTGTGTCAGACCCACCATACTTGCTCCGGACACTGCGAGAGGGCTGTACAAGCAATGATCACACGCACGGCACAGCGGACACACCAGGAACCGCGGTGTTGGCCGTTGAATGGCACTAGCTGCACAGCAGTTGTGCATTGCCGCCGTCAGTGTCAGCCAGTTTGCCGTGGCATACGGAGCTCCATCGCAGTCTTTAACACTGGTAGCATGCCGCGACAGCGTGGACGTGAACCGTATGTGCAGTTGATGGACTATGAGCGAGGGCATATAGTGGGCATGTGGGAGGCCGGGTGGACGTACCGCCGAATTGCTCAACACGTGGGGCGTGAGGTCTCCACAGTACATCGATGTTGTCGCCAGTGGTCGGCGGAAGGTGCACGTGCCCGTCGACCTGGGACCGGACCGCAGCAACGCACGGATGCACGCCAAGACTGTAGGATCCTACGCAGTGACGTAGGGGACCACACCGCCACTTGCCAGCAAATTAGGGACACTGTTGCTCCTGGGGTATCGGCGAGGACCATTCGCAACCGTCTCCATGAAGCTGGGCTATGGTCCCGCACACCGTTAGGCCGTCTTCCGCTCACGCCCCAACATCGTGCATCCCGCCTCCAGTGGTGTCATGACAGGCGTGAATGGGGGACGAATGGAGACGTGTCGTCTTCAGCGATGAGAGTTGCTTCTGCCTTGGTGCCAATGATGGTCGTATGCGTGTTTGGCGCCGTGCAGGTGAGCGCCAAAATCAGGACTGCATACAACCGAGGCACACAGGGCCAACACCCAGCATCATGGTGTGGGGAGCAATCTCCTACACTGGCCGTACACCTCAAGTGATCGTCGAGGGGACACTGAATAGTGCACAGTACATCCAAACCGTCATCGAACCCATCGTTCTACCATTCCTAGACCGGCAAGGGAACTTGCTGTTCCAACAGGACAATGCACATCCACATGTATCCCGTGCCACCCAACGTGCTCTAGAAGGTGTAAGTCAACTACCCTGGCCAGCAAGATCTTCGGATCTGTCCCCCAATGAGCATGTTTGGGACTGGATGAAGTGTCGTCTCACGCGGTCTGCACGTCCGGCACGAACACTGGTCCAACTGAGGCGCCAGGTGGAAATGGCATGGCAAGCCGTTCCACAGGACTACATCCAGCATCTCTACGATCGTCTGCATGGGAGAATAGCAGCCTGCATTGCTGCGAAAGGTGGATATACACTGTACTAGTGCCGACATTGTACATGCTCTGTTGCCTGTGTCTATGTGCCTGTGGTTCTGTCAGTGTGATCATATGATGTATCTGACAACAAGAATGTGTCAATAAAGTTTCCCCTTCCTATGACAATGAATTCACGGTGTTCTTATTTCAATTTCCAGGAGTGTAGGTACTTAGCAGGTGCCCAAATCTCCACCCCACCCTCAGCTGCAGAGCCTGTAGGTAGCAGTGGTGTGGGTGCGACCGCAATTTCTTTGGTCTTAGCGGTTTTCGTTTTGGATTTCTCTCACAGCTCCTTGGGTTTCCCTGGCTGGGAGGACTTCACTGGCTCAGTCTCCAGGACTGAGGATGAGCGTGACGTCCTACAACCAGCTGCTTTTTTGCTCTTTGGCCACTGGCTGGTGTCCTGTTTCCCACTAGAAGCTACCTAGGAATGGAGTGACCCAAGGGACCACTTCCTAGGGAGAGAAGCTGAAGAACACTTACGCTTCTCCAGCTCCAGCCATGATTGTTGCGCAATGATGGTGGCGGCGGGGGGCGGCGGGGGGCGGCGGGGGGGGGGGGGGGCAGGGTGGTGTTGCTCCTCAAGTAGGTGGTGCAGGATCAACAGGGATGGAAATGCTATCCAACATCAAGGGGGCAGGTGAGTCTACCAGCTCTGAGAGTTGACCTGGGTTGGCAGAGCTCATGGTGTCAGAACTGTTGTAGTGGTGGTGTAAGACTATGTCATACACACAGGATGCAGGTGTTCAAATTTTCTCTTATCCTCAGTGTAGGTCATTCATTCCAGGGTCTTGTACTCCATGATTCTCCTTTCTTTCTGGAGAATCCTGCAGTCAGGTGAGCAAGGTGAATGGTGCTCTCTGCAGTTGACACAGGTGGAAGGCAGTGCACATGGAGTATTGGGATGTGATGGGCATCCAAAATCTTGGTTTGTGACACTGGACGTAGTGAGGGAAAACATATTGCTGAACGTCCAGCACTTCAAGCACCGAGTTGGGGGGTGGATACAGGGCCTTACATCACACCAGTAGACCATCACCTTGACCTTCTCGAACAATGTATCACCCTCAAAGGCCAATATGAAGGCACCGCTGGCAACCTCATTATCCTTCCGACCCCGGTGGACATGCTGGACGAAATTTACACCTCGTCACTCTAAATTGGCCAGCAGCTCAATTTCGGACTGCAAAAGAATGTCTCTATGAAATGTGATACCCTGGACCACATTTAGGCTCTTACTTGTTGTACTGTTGTGTGTTGAATTGTGCTTGTGATCGCTTAGAGACTGCTGGTGTTTCACCACCAGCAAGAGGTGATGGACTGCGCTTCATCGTTTGTCATCCACCCTGATGCCGCCCACTCTGACCAGGGGCCCTCCCAACAGGCGCCACCTGATAGGATGGCCTTTGCTGGGAGTCCTGATGCCTCAGGAGGATGGGCATCTACCCCTTGGCATATGCAGGGAGTTAACAGTGCAGTCATCAGCAGCACAATGCCTGTGTGGTTATGGGTCTAAAGATCTTAATTCACGAAGAACACGATGGACCTTTTAAGGCTCCCTTCTCCAGTTGGCTCATTCTTTTGGAAATGTTTGAAGAATGGAAGTCAAACCCTACAGGGGGCCATCACATAAAGGCTGAAACAAGTGAAACTCCTTTTAGTCACCTTGTACGACAGGCAGGAATACCCCGGACCTGCAGGGGAGAAGGAGAATATGATATGGTTGCTCCAGTCCTGATTGTGCTACCATTCATGAGTGGAATGCTGCACCTTTGGGAGGTGGTGGGTGACTGGAGCAATAAGGCACGGGGATGTGTTGTTGTACGAAGCTGGGAAGGTAATAACAGTGTGTGAAGGCCTCAGTGAGATCCTCAGCATATTTTCAGAGGAACTGCTCATCACTACTAATGCAACAGCCATGGATGACTAGGCTGTATGGAAGGGACTTCTTGGTATAGAAAGTGTTGCAGCTGTGAAAGTGTTCTAGAAACTAGAACTGAGATCCAGACATTTTTATTAATTAGACTGCGCATCTTATGTGGTGAGAAAAAGTCAATAATTGTATCTGGGGACTTTATAATGTCAATATGTTGGTACACAGTGCAATTAAAATTCCGTTCCTTAACTTTCTATGTAGTTTCAACTTTTATTCTAATACACACATCAAAAAAGTTTTGCATAACCCCATTCCCTAGGGTTGGAGAGTAGAGAACCTGTACAGAAAATTGGAATAGAAATCAACATAAACAATATTTCTGCCCTTTTTATTGCTCATAAAAACCACACACTGCCTGTTGTACCACTATACAGTGATACCTTCACAGGTAGGGGGTCCAGATTTCTGTATACACTGGTACCTCTAATACCCAATAGCACATCCACTTGCATTGATGCATGCCTGTATTTGTCATGGCATACCATCCACAAGTTCATCAAGGCACTGTTGGTCCAGATTGTCACAGTCCTCAACGGCGATTTGGCATAGATCCCCAAGAGTGGTTGGCGGGTCATGTTATCCATAAACAGCCATTTTCAATAAATCCCAGACAAGTTTGATGGGTTCTGTCTGGAGAGCATGCTGGCCACTCTAGTTAAACAATATAATTATCCCGAAGGAAGTCATTCATGGGGGTATGAATTCTCGTCCACAACAATTAATGCCTCACGAATATGCTGCCGATATCATTGCGCTATTGGTTGGAGAATGGCATTCATGTATCATGCAGCCATTATGATGCCTTCCATGACCAGCAGCAACATACATCAGCCCCACATAATGAAACTACACCTGCTGTACAGTGTGTCTTAGGTGTTCAGCTTCACCGTGTTGCCTCTAAACACGTCTCCAACGATTATGTGGTTGAAGGCATATATGATACTCATTAGTGAAGAGAATGTGATGCCAATCCTGAGTGGTCTGTTCAGCATGTTGTTGGACCCATCTGTAAGACACTGCATGTTGTCATGGTTGCAAAAATGAACCTCACCATGGATGTCAGGAGTGGAGCTGCCCATCATACAGCCTGTGGTGCACAGTTTGAGTCATAACACGACATCCTGTGGCTCCACAAAAAGCATTATTCTGGCATTGCTGTCAGGGTTCCTATGAGCCATAATCCATAGCTAGCAGTCATCCACTGCAGTTGTAGCCCTTGGGTGGCTTGAGCGAGGATTGTCATCAGGAGTTCCTGTATCTCTGTAGGTCCTCTATGTTTGAACATTATCACTTTGGTTCACTTCGAGATGCCTGGACACTTCCCCTGTTGAGAGACCTTCCTAGCACAAAGTAACTAAGTGGATGTGATCAAACCACAGTATTGGCCATCTAGGCATGGCTGAACTTCAGACAACATGAGCTGTCTACCTCCTTCCAGGTGGAATGACTCGAACTTATTGGCTGTCGGAGCCCCTCCGTCTAATAGGTGCTGCTCATGCATGGTTGTTTACATCTTTGGGTGGGTTTAGTGACATCTCTTAACAGTCAAAGGGACTGTGTCTGTAATACAATATCCACAGTCAACATCTATCTTCAGGAGTTCTTGGAACTGGGATGATGCAAAACTTTTCCGGCATGTGTATAAATATCCCAGCTATGCTAACAAACTCTTCAAAAAGTTTCATAGACAATACATCTTCAAATCTAGAAACCTCAGATATAGAAGTAAGGAACATTGACCTAGGCTTATCTGACCACAATGCACTCATTACAGTTCTCACACTTCCCGTAAATACAACAATAGTACATCATAGGTACAAAAGAATTTTCTCCCCTGAAAACTGCCACCAGTTTACTACCACACTGACTGACCAATCCTCAGCATACGTATTGTCACAAACAAATACAAATGCCATGTTCTCTCTTTCCATGATAGATCTGGAAATGTGCTGTCTATAAAGATTCATGAAAGTCCACTCACATACACTTACAAAAACACACTGAGAAACTTCTACACTGAAGTGAAAATTTTTTCTGACACTAAAAAAGAAAAAAAAGTATGAAACTGCAAATGTAAGTGTATAAAAAGGATAATTAATGTAGCATACATATTACATAATTATAGATTGGTAAGGGAGTCAGACAATGAATCAAGCAGAACATGGTAAATAGTTAAAGAGAACTGGGAAAAGCAGTAAGGAACAGGAGACTATACTTATATCTGGAGATAACAATCAACTAAAAAAAGAAGCATTGCTCAATTACATTATTAACTACTTTCTAAGTGTACTTGAGAAACTAAGCATGAACTTTAACAAACAAAAGTAAAAACCAGCACCAAAGTAGGCATCAGTAGGAGAATAAGTTCCAAGTTCCACTAATGAATATGAAATGTGGAAGTAATTAATAGTCTGAGGCCAGAAATGTCTGCAGAAATGGATAAAGTGCAAGTGTCACAAATAAAAAAGTTGCGCCACAAATTTTGTAGCCACAGGTACATACTGCCAATTTCTCATTCAGTGAAGGTGTGTTCACACAGAGGATGAAAATTTCTAAGGTTAGAACTCTGTTCAAAAATGGGTATTCATGCTAGGTAGAAAACTGCAGACGTATGTCCCTCCTTCAATCTCTTTCATAAATCTTTAGGAAGTTGATGAAAATCAGGATCATAAGCTATCTCGACACCTCCAATCTTCTGAATTGTAATCAACACAGCTTTCATACAGGTTATAACACAGGAGCCATACAAGCCTCATGAAGGAGCCAGAAGGAATTTAGACCATAACAAAAGTGTTGTAGCAATCAACCAAGATCTTATCAATGCCTTTGATACAGTAAACCACTAAATACTCCATGAGAAACTGGAAGCTATAGCATCAAAGATATTGGCAAGGAACTAACTTAATCCTATCTACAACATAGAACACAGGTTTTGGAACTCACAGGGTCTCAAAACAGGCAAAAAATAAAGTGGCTATCAGATGCTAAGAGGGTGGCAACAGGTGTCCTGTAGGGTACTGTTCATGGCCCCACCTATAATTTCTGATCTATATAATTGACATTAAAAGCCCAAACGGTTTGTCAAAAATGATGTTATTTGCAGACCATACAACCATAATTTGGTGATGATGGAAAATCCTTATCTATTACTGCTGAAAAAGTTGTGAAATGCGTGCTGCAGCAGTTTCTTCCTAATAAGTTAACATTTAATTTAAATAAAATAAATTAGCTACAGTACAGTAAAGGAAATGAGAAGTATATCCTCCAGTTTTTATTGAGTGCCCACGAAATAGAGAAAGTAAAGTTTACAGAATTATTGGGCATGCACACTGACCATGTCTTCAGCTGGAAAAGCCATTGCATTTACATATCCCAAAAACTCAATTCTGCATGTTTTGCACCGAGCATAATTTATGGAATTTGTTACAAACAATGTACAACGTTAGTGTATTTTGCTTATTTCCAGTCTGCTGTATCTTATAGAAGAATGTTCTGAGGTGTCAAAAAACCTCACTTGCAGATACTTTGAAATGACAGGAAAATGTCATTAAAATTATTAAATACAGCTCTCCACAAACTCACTGCAAGCCCTTATTCATGCATTTAATAATACTTACAGTACCATTGTTGTTCATATTCAAAAGTATGTCTGATAGAAGTACACACACAAGTAATTTACATATGAATTCAGATTTACAGAAGTACAACACACGTCAGTAAGAATCTGCATGTAGAAAGAGCTATAAAAACAAAAACTCAAAACAGGTTGAGCCATTATGGAATAAAGCTGTATAACACACTGTCAATTTAGATCAAGGGAATTATGGATGACAAAAAATTTAAGTCAGAAATAAAACTTAAGTATTAAATTAATGTTTCTATATCATGGATGAGTATTTTGAATTCCTTGATGACTAATAACCACTTGTTTTCTTTTCATTGTCATTCAAACATGCTGTTCTGATTGTAAATATTAAATATTGTTTGTATATTCTTGTTTCTTGAAGTGTACTGCTTGTATGTCAGAATTGTTATAGGGCACATCTAATACCAATCCATTAGTCCATTATGAAATTTTTTAAACACATTGTATAATGTTAATTTCATATTAGTTATATTAACATCTAGAATTGTGATGTATGTATGCTGTATCTCATTATGACAATACCTACATCATGTATGTGATGCAAAGGATACTATGGTGAACAGTAATTACTTACTTAAATCTGAACACACTTTTCTTTTTGTAAATAATAAAGAAAAAACACAAACTAGGAAATGATCGGAAAGTAATTATATGTACAAATTAACTTGGAATGTCAATGTAAAATGACTTTCTCCACATCATTACAATCTGTCATGCAAAATTGTCCATGGAATGTGTAACTAACTAACTTTATAATGGGTCACTGATGAAGACAGAGTAGTTTCTTCTTTTATTTCTTTGATACACTAATAATAACACACAAATGGTAAAAACATTAAGCTGTTTTCAAGATTTTTTGTGTTGTTGTTGTTGTTGTTGTGATCTTCAGTCCTGAGACTGGTTTGATGCAGCTCTCCATGCAACTCTATCCTGTGCAAGCTTCTTCATCTCCCAGTACATACTGTAGCCTACATCCTTCTGAATCTGCTTAGTGTATTAATCTCTAGGTCTCCCTCTATGATTTTTACCCTCCACACTGCCCTCCAATACTAAATTGGTGATCCCTTGATGCCTAAGTACATGTCCTACCAACCAATCCCTACTTCAAGTCAAGCTGTGCCACAAACTCCTCTTCTCTCCAATTCTACACAATACCTCCCCATTAGTAATGTGATCTACCCATCTAATCTTCAGCATTTTTCTGTAGCACCAAATTTTGAAAGCTTCTATTCTCTTCTTGTCCAACTATTTATCATCCATGTTTCACTTTCATACATAGCTACACTCCATACAAATACTTTCAGAAACGACTCCCTGTGTTCCAGCCAACATTGTCAAAAGCTTTTTCCAAGTCTAGAAATGCTATAAACACAGGTTTGCCTTTTCTTAATCTAGCTTCTAAGATAAGTCATAGGGTCAGTGTTGCTGCACGTGTTCCAATATTTCTACGGAATCCGAACTGATCTTCCCCGAGGTCAGCTTCTACCAGTTTTTCCATTCATCCGTAAAGAATTCTCGTTAGTATTTTGCACCTGTGACTTATTGAACTTATAGTTCGGTAATTTTCACATCTGTCAACACCTGCTTTCTTTGGGATTGGAATTATTATATTCTTCTTGAAGTCTGAGGGTATTTCACCTGTCTCATACATTTTGCTCACCAGATGGTAGAGTTTTGTCAGGACTGGCTCTCCTAAGGCTGTCAGTAGTTCTAATGCAATGTTGCCAACTCCCAGGGCCTTGTTTCAACTTAGGTCTTTCAGTGCTCTGTCAAACTCTTCGCGCAGCATCATATCTCTCACTTCATCTCAGCATTTTAAGTGTTATATAGGGACAAAATGGAAGAATCTGATGTCTTGGTTCAGTTACACGTAATATTTTTTGAGTGTTTTATCTACCAATGGGAAAATGCTCCTCTCTAAACACAAATAAGTGTATATGCTCCTTTTTAAATAATTGACTGAAAAATCTGATTCTAGCTGCCTCATCCTTCTTTACACAGCACCTTCCCAAAAATTTCCCAAAACTTTTGGTACACAAATATACTTGTTCTCTTCTCACTAATATGTCACTCATACCCCTCACAGCGGCTTGCCCATTCTCACTCATTCACTACTACTATTACTACTACTACCACTACTAGTAGTACTAGTAGTAGTAGTAGTAGTAGTAGTATTTCCTCTTGCTGTCACTGTCTCTGCCTTGCTCTATCTTACTGCTACTATCTGTTTCACTCCTTCCTACTGCTGCTGTATCTTCTCACTGACACACTGTTTCTCTTCTTTTTTGCCATTGTCACAGACTCAGTGTTGCATAATCATTGGTTCTCACCTACTTCCACATCCCAATTTTCTACATTCCTCTCCAACCATGGAGAAAAGTTCGCATGGTGCCTGTTGTATTAAATTCCGATGCAATTTCTATCTTTCATCAACACTCTGAAGGTACACCGATTACATAATGCCTCCAGTTGTGCTTTGGAAACTACTATTAGTCTTCCAGGGAACGATCAAAGCGTAGACAGTTTGAGACATTACTCCCATGGAGAAAAGTCCCCATGTTGCCTGTTGTATTCAATGCTGATGCAATTTCTGTGTTCCATCAACACTCTGAATGTCCAAAGATTACTGAATGCCTCCAGATGTGCTTCGGAAACTACTACTGGTTTTCCAGGGAACGATCAATGCGTAGACAGTTTGAGACATTACTCCCATAGAGAAAAATCTAGTGCCTGTTGTATTCAATCCCGATGCAATTTCTGTGTTTCATCAACACTCTGAAGGTCCACAGATTACATAATGACTCCAGATGTGCTTCGGAAACTACTACTGGTCTTCCAGGGAACGATCAGAGGGTAGACAGTTTGAGACATTACTCCCATGGAGAAAAGTCCGCATGGTGCCTGTTGTTTTCAATGCCGATGCAATTTCTGCGTTTCATCAACACTCTGAATGTCCAACGATTACTGAATGCGTCCAGATGTCCTTTGGAAACTACTGCTGGTCTTCCAGGGAACGATCAAGCCGTAGACAGTTTGAGATATTACTCCCATGGAGAAAAGTCCGCATGGTACCTGTTGTATTCAATCCCGATGCAATTTCTGTGTGTCATCAACACTCTGAAGGTCCAAAGATTGCAGACTGCCTCCAGATGTGCTTCGGAAACTACTACTAGTCTTCCAGGGAACTATGTAAATCCAGACAGTTTGAGACTTTACTCCCACAGAGGAACATCCGCATGGTGCCTGTTGTATTCAATCCCGATGCACTTTCTTAGTTTCATGAACACTGTGAAGGTCCACAGATTTCAGAATGCCTCCAGATGTGCTTCGGAAACTATTGCTGGTCTTTCAGTGAACGATCAAAGCGTAGACAGTTTGAGACATTACTCCCATGGAGAAAAGTCCGCATGGTGCCTGTTGTTTCCAATGCCGATGCAATTTCTGTGTTTCATCAACACTCTGAATGTCCAACGATTACTGAATGCGTCCAGATGTCCTTTGGAAAATACTACTGGTCTTCCAGGGAACGATCAAGCCGTAGACAGTTTGAGATATTACTCCCATGGAGAAAAGTCCGCATGGTACCTGTTGTATTCAATCCCGATGCAATTTCTGTGTGTCATCAACACTCTGAAGGTCCAAAGATTGCAGAGTGCCTCCAGATGTGCTTCGGAAACTACTACTAGTCTTCCAGGGAACTATGTAAATCCAGACAGTTTGAGACTTTACTCCCACGGAGGAACATCCGCATGGTGCCTGTTGTATTCAATCCCGATGCACTTTCTGTGTTTCATGAACACTCTGAAGGTCCACAGATTTCAAAATGCCTCCAGATGTGCTTCGGAAACTATTGCTGGTCTTTCAGTAAACGATCAAAGCGTAGACAGTTTGAGACATTACTAACATGGAGAAAAGTCCGCATGGTGCCTGTTGTATATAATCACAATACAATTTCTATGTTTCATCAACACTCTGGACGTCCACAGAATACAGAGTGCCACCAGATGTGCTTCGGAAACTACTACTGGTCTTCCAGGAACGATGTAAGAGTAGACAGTTTGAGACATTACTCCCATCGAGAAAAGTCCGCATGGTGCCTGTTGTATTTAATCCCGATGCACTTTCTGTGATTCATGAACACTCTGAAGGTCCACAGATTACAGAATGCCTCCACATGTGCTTCGGAATCTATGACAGGTCTCCCAGGAATAGATCAAAGCGTAAACAGTTTGAGACATTACTCCCATGGAGGAAAGTCTGCATGGTGCCTGTTGTATTCAATCCCGATGCAATTTCTGTGTTTCGTCAACACTCTGAATGCCCAAAGATTCCTGAATGCATCCAGATTTGCATCGGAAACTACTACTGGTCTCCCAGGAATCGGTCAAAGCGTAGACGTTTGAGACAGTACTCCCATGGAGAAAAGTCCGCTTGGTAAATGTTGTATTCTATCACGATGCAATTTCGGTGTTTCATCAACACTCTGAAGGTCAACAGATTACAGAATGCCTCCAAATGTGCTTCGGAAACAACTACTGGTCTTGCAGGCAAGGATCAAAGCGTAGACAGTGTGAGACATTACTCCCATGGAGAAAATTCCGCATGGTGAATGGTGTATTCCATCACGATGCAATTGTTTGTTTCACCAACACTCTGAAGGTCCACAGATTATATAATGCCTCCACATGTGCTTCGGAAACTAGTACTGGTCCTCCAGTGAAATATCTAAGCGTAGACAGTTTCAGAAATTCCTCCCATGGAGAAACGTCCGCCTGGTGCCTGTTGTATTCAATCCCTTATCAATTTCTGTGTTTCATCAAACCTCTGAAGGTCCAAAGATTACTGAATGCCTCCATATGTGCTTTGGAAACTACTACTGGTTCTTCCAGGGAACGATCAAGGCGTAGACACTTCGAGACATTACTCCCACGGAGAGAAGTCCACGTGGTGAATGTTGTATTCCTTTACTTTGCAATTTCTGTGTTTCACCAACACTCTGAAGGTCCACAGATTATTGAATGCCTTGAGATGGGCTTCGGAAACTACTACTGGTCTTCCAGGGAACAAACTAACCGTAGACAGTTAAAGAAATTACTCCAATGGAGAAACGTCCGCATGGTGCCTGTTGTATTCAATCCCGACGCAATCTTTGTGTTTCATCAACACTCTGAAGGTCCAAAGATTACAGAATGCCTCCAGATGGGCTTCGGAAACCACTACTGGTCTCCCAGGAATCGATCAAATCGTAGACAGTTTGAGATATTACTCACATGGTGAAACGTCCGCATGGTGACTATTGTATTCAAACCCGATGCAATTTTTGTGTTTCATCAACACTCTGAAGGTCCAAAGATTACGAATGCCTCCAGATGGGCTTCGGAAAACACTACTGGTCTCCCAGGAATCGATCAAAGCGTAGAAAGTTTGAGACATTACTCCCATGAAGATAAGCCGCATGGTGCCTCTTGTATTCAATCCCGATGCAATTTCTATGTTTCATCAACACTCTGAAGTTCCACAGATTACAAACAGCCTCCAGATATGCTTGGGAAACAACTATTGTTCTTCCAGGGAACGATCAAAGCGTACACAGTTTGAGACATTACTCCCATTGAGAAAAGTCCGCATGGTGCCTGTTGTATTCAATCCCGATGCAATTTTTGTGTTTCATCAACACTCTGAAGGTCCAAAGATCACAGAATGCCTCCAGATGGGCTTCGGAAACCACTACTGGTCTCCCAGAAATCAATCAAATCGTAGACAGTTTGAGACATTACTCCCATGGAGAAAAGTCCGCATGAGGCATGTTGTATTCAATCCCGATGCAATATCTGTGTTTTATCAACACTCTTAAGGTCCAAAGAATACTGAATGCCTCCAGTTGTGCTTTGTAAACAACTACTGGTCTTCCAGGGAACGATCAAAGCGTAGACAGTTAGAGACATTACTCGCATGGAGAAAAGTCCTAATGGTGCCTGTTGTATTCAATCAGGATACAATTATAATATTTCAACAACACTCTGAAGTGAAGGTCCACAGATTACAGAGTTCCTGCAGATGTGCTCCGGAATCTGCTACTGGTCTTCCAGGGAACGATCAAAGCGTAGACAGTTTGAGACATTAGTCCTATGGAGAAAATTTCGCATGGTGCCTGTTGTATTCAATCTCGATACAATTTCTGTGATCCATCAACACTCTGAAGGTCCACAATTACAAACTGCCTCCAGATGAGCTTCAGAAACCACTACTGGTCTCCAAGGAATCGATCAAAGCGCAGACAGTTTGAGACATTACTCCCAAGGAGAAAAGTCCGCATGGTGAATGTTGTATTCCATCTCGGTGCAACTTCTGTGTTTCATCAACACTCTGAAGGTCCACAGACTACAAACTGCCTCCAGATGTGCTTCGGAAACTACTATTGGTCTGCTAGGGAACGTTCAAAGCGTGGAGAGTTTGAGACATTACTCCCATGGGGAAAAGTCCGCATGGTGCCTGTTGAATTCAATCGCGATGCAATTTCTGTGTTTTCATCGACACCTTTCTTTGGTGAATTTGGACATGAGCTAGGAACTTAAGATTTTGCATGAAAGGAGGACTATTAGCCGCGTTGCACTGCAGATTGTGAAAAGTGTTCATATGTAGTAACAACCAGAGAAATCCGTCCGTATTCGTCATTTGATATCGAATCGACTTAAATCCAGATCGTCACATTGTCCGCTCTTCTTTCTGAAACGGTTACATTTATCGTCTGCAATGCTATGTCACGTGCTACGGTATGCGGAGACTCTAGAAGCACCACAGTAGAACACAGAAGAAGCTTCTAAGTTGATCTAATAGCCAGTAAGAAGCAGTACAATTCGAGTTTTAGTTATCGATTATTGACTTTTTACCCTTCTTTGGTGCTTTTGTACATGAGCTAGGACCTTAACATTTTGCATGAAAGGAGGACTAGCAGCTGCGTTGCACGGAAGAATGTGAAAGGTGTTCATATGTAGAAAAACCTGAGAAATCCGTCCGTTCTCGTCATTTGTTGTCGAATCGAGTAAAAGCCAGAACGTCACATTGGACGCTATTCTCTCTGAAAATGTTAAATTTATCGTCTGAAAAGCTATGTCGCGTGCTGCGGTATGCGGAGACACTAAAAGCTCCATGGTAGAACACAGAAGAAGCTTCTAAGTTGATGTAATAGCCAGTAAGAAGCAGTACAATTCAAGTTTTAGTAATCGATTATTGACTTTTTACCCTTCTTTGGAGCCTTGGACTAGAGCTAGGATCTTAAGATTTTGCATGAAAAAAGTACTAGCAGCTGCGTTGCACGGAAGAATGTGAAAAGTGTTAATATGTAGTAAAAACATGAGAAACCCGTCCGTTTAAGTCGTTTGTTATCGAATCGACTTAAAGCCAGATCAACACATTGGCCGCTGTTCTCTATGAAACGGTTACATTTATCGTCTGCAAAGCTATGTCGCGTTCTGCGGTATGCGGAGACACTAAAAGCGTCATAGTAGAACTAAGAAGAAACTTCTAAATTGATGTTATAGCCAGTAAGAAGCAGTACAATTCATGTTTTAGTAATCGATAATTGAGATTTTACCCTTCTTTGGTGCCTTGGACATGATCTAGGATCTTAAGATTTTGTTTGAAAGGATTCCTGGCAGCCGCGTTGCACGGGAGAATGTGAAATGTATTCATATGTAGTAAAAACCTGAGAATTCCGTCCGTTTTCGTCATTTGTTATCGAATCGACTTAAACCCAGATCGTCACAATCGCCGCTCCTCTCTCTGAAACGGTTACATTTATCGTCTGCAAAGGTATGTCGCGTGCGGCGTAATGCGGAGACACTAAAAGCACCATATTAGAACACAGAAGAAGCTTCTACGTTGATGTAATAGCCAGTAAGAAGCAGTACAATTCAAGTTTTAGCTATAGATTATTGACTTATTAGCCGGCTTTGGTGCCTTGGACATGAGATAGGACCTTAAGATTTTGAATGAAAGAAGGACTAGCAGACGCGTTGCACGTGAGAATGTGAAAAGTGTTCATATGTAGTAAAAACCTAAGAAATCCGTCCGTTTTCCTCATTTATTATCGAATAGACTTAAAGCCAGATCGTCACATTGACCGCTATTCTCTCTCAAACAGTTACATTTATCGTCTGCAAAGTTATGTCGCGTGCTACGGTATGCGGAGACGCTATATGCACCATAGTAGAACACAGCAGAAGCTTCCAAGTTTATGTAAAAGCAAGTAAGAAGCAGTAGAATTCAAGTTTTAGTTATCGATTATTGACTTTTTATCTTTCTTTGGTGACTTGGACATGAGCTAGGACCTTCAGATTTCACATGAAAGGAGGATTAGCAGGTGCGTTGCACGGGAGAATGTAAAAAGTGTTCATATGTAGAAAAAACCTCAGAAACCCGTCCGTTCTCGTCATTTGTTCTCGAATCGAGTAAAAGCCAGATCGCCACATTGGCCGCTATTCTCTCTGAAACGGTTACATTCGTCGTCTGCAAATCTATGTCGCGTGCTGCGGTATGCGGAGACACTAAAAGCACCATAGTAGAACACAGAAGAAGCTTCTAAGTCGATGTAATAGCCTTTAAAAAGCAGTACCATTCAAGTTTTAGCTATCGACTATTGACTTTTTACCCTTCTTTGCTGCCTTGGACATGAGCTAGGACCTTAAGATTTTGCATGAAAGGAGGACTAGCAGCCGAGTTGCACGGGAAAATGTGAAAAGTGTTCATATCTAGTAAAAACCTGAGAAATCCGCCCGCTTTCGTCATTTGTTATCGAATCGACTTAAAGCCAGATCGTCACATTGGCCGCTACTCTCTCTGAAAATGTTACATTTATCGTCTGCAAAGCTATGTCGCGTGCTGCGGTAGGCGGAGACACTAAAAGCACCATAGTAGTTGATGTAATAGCCTGTAAGAAGCAGTACAATTCAAGTTTTAGTTATCGATTATTGACTTTTTAGCCTTCCTTGTTGCCTTGGACATGAGCTAGGACCTTAAGATTATGCGTGAAAAGAGTACTAGCAGCCGCGTTGCACGGGAGAATGTGAAGAGTGTTCATATGTAGTAAAAACCTGAGATATCCGTCCGTTTTCGTCATTCGTTATCGAATAGACTTAAAGAATGATCGTCACATTGTCTGCCGCTCTTCTCTCTGGAACAGTTACATTTATCGTCTGCAAAGCTATGTCGCGTGCTGCGGTATGCGGAGACACCAAAAACACCATAGTAGAACACAGAACAAGCTTCTAAGTTGATGTAATAGCCAGTAAGAAGCAGTGCAATTCTTTTTAGTTATCGATTATTGACTTTTTACCCTTCTTTGGTGCCTTAGACATGAGTTAGGACTTTACGATTTTGCATGAAAGGAGGACTAGCGGCTGCGTTGCACGGGAGAATGTGAAAAGTGTTCATATGTACTAATAACCTGAGAAATCCGCCCCCTTTCGTCATTTGTTATCGAATCGACTTAAAGCCATATCGCCACATTGGCTGCAATTCTCTTTGAAACGGTTACATTTATTGTCTCAAAAGCTATGTCGCGTGCTGCGGTATAGTAGTATATTAGCGTTTAACGTCCCGTCGACAGCGAGGTCATTAGAGACGGAGCTCAAGCTCGGGCGAGAGAAGGATGGGGAAGGAAATCGACCGTGCCCTTTCAAAGGAACCATCCCGGCATTTGCCTGAAGCGATTTAGGGAAATCACGGAAATCCTAAATCAGGATGGCCGGAGTCGGGATTGAACTGTCGTCCTCCCGAATGCGATCCAGTGTGCTAACCACTGCGCCACCTCGCTTGGTAGCTGCGGTATGCGAAGACGCTAAAAGCACCATAGGAGAACACAGAAGAAGCTCCTAAGTTGATATAATAGCCAGTAAGAAGCAGTAAAATACAAGTTTTAGTTATCGATTATTGACTTTTTATCCTTCTTTGGTGACTTGGACATGAGCTAGGACCTTAAGATTTCACATGAAAGGAGGATTAGCAGGTGCGTTGCACTGGAGAATGTAAAAAGTGTTCATATGTAGAAAAAACCTCAGAAACCCGTCCGTTCTCGTCATTTGTTCTCGAATCGAGTAAAAGCCAGATCGCCACATTGGCCGCTCTTCTCTCTGAAACGGCTACATTCATGGTCTGCAAATCTATGTCGCGTGCTGCGGTATGCGGAGACACTAAAAGCACCATAGTAGAACACAGAAGAAGCTTCTAAGTTGATGTAATAGCCTTTAAAAAGCAGTGCAATTCAGGTTTTAGCTATCGACTATTGACTTTTTACCCTTCTTTGCTGCCTTGGACATGAGCTAGGACCTTAAGATTTTGCATGAAAGGAGGACTAGCAGCCGCATTGCACGGGAAAATGTGAAAAGTGTTCATATCTAGTAAAAACCTGAGAAATCCGCCCGCTTTCGTCATTTGTTATCGAATCGACTTAAAGCCAGATCGCCACATTGGCCGCTACTCTCTCTGAAACGGTTAAATTTATCGTGTGAAAAGCTATGTCGCGTGCTGCGGTACGCGGAGACACTAAAAGCACCATGGTAGAACAAAGAAGAAACTTCTAAGTTGATGTAATAGCCTGTAAGAAGCAGTACAATTCACATTTTAGCTATCGATTATTGATTTTATACCATTCTTTGGTGCTTTGGACATGAACTAGGACCTTAAGATTTAGCATGAAAGGAGAACTAGCAGCTGCGTTGCACGGGAGAATGTGAAAAGTGTTCATATGTAGTAAAAACCTGAGAAACCCGACCGTTCTCGTCATTTGTCATCGAATCGAGTTAAAGCCAGATCGTCACATTGAACGCTATTCTCTCTGAAAATGTTACATTTATCGTCTGCAAAGCTATGTCGCGTGCTGTGGTAGGCGGAGACACTAAAACCACCATAGTAGAACACAGAAGAAGCTTCTAAGTTGATGTAAAAGCCAGTAAGAAGCAGTACATCAAAATTTAGTTATCGATTATTAACTTTTTTGCCTTCCTTGTTGCCTTGGACATGAGCTAGGACCTTAAGATTTTGCGTAAAAGGCGTACTAGCAGCCGCGTCCCACGGGAGAATGTGAAAAGTGTTCATATGTAGTAAAAACCTGAGATATCCGACCGTTTTCGTCATTCGTTATCGAATAGACTTAAAGCCAGATCGTCACTTTGGACGCTCTTCTCTCTGGAACGGTTACATTTATCGTCTGAAAAGCTATGTCGCGTGCTGCGGTATGCTGAGACACTAAAAGCACCATAGTAGTTGATGTAATAGCCTGTAAGAAGCAGTGCAATTCAAGTTTTAGTTATCGATTAATGACTTTTTAGCCTTCCTTGTTGCCTTGGACATGAGCTAGGACCTTAAGATTTTGCGTGAAAAGAGTACTAGCAGCCGCGTTGCACGGGAGAATGTGAAGAGTGTTCATATGTAGTAAAAACCTGAGATATCCGTCCGTTTTCGTCATTCGTTATCGAATAGACTTAAAGAATGATCGTCACATTGGCCGCCGCTCTTCTTTCTGGAACAGTTACATTTGTCGTCTGCAAACCTATGTCGCGTGCTGCGATATGCGGAGACACTAAAAGCACCATACTATAACACAGAAGAAACTTCTAAGTTGATGTAAAAGCCAGCAAGAAGCAGTACAATTCAAGTTTTAGTTATCGATTATAGACTTCTTAGCCTTACTTGGTTCCTTGGACATGAGCTAGGACCTTAAGATTTTGCATGAAAGGAGGACTATCAGACGCGTCGCTTGGGACAATGTGAAAAGTGTTCATATGCAGTAAAAACCTGAAAAATCCGTCCGTTTTCCTCCTTTGTTATCGAATCGACTTAAAGCCAGATCGTCACAAAGACCGCTATTCTCTCTGAAACAGTTACATTTATCGTATGCAAAGCTATGTAGCGTGCTGCGGTATGCGGAGACACTAAAAGCACCATAGTATAACACAGAAGAAACTTCAAAATTGATGTAAAAGCCAGTAAGAAGCAGTACAATTAAAGTTTTAGCTATCGATTATTGACTTTTTTGCCTTCCTTGGTTCCTTGGACATGAGCTAGGACCTTAAGATTTTGCATGAGAGGAGGACTAGCAGCCGCGTTCCACGAGAGAATGTAAAAGTGTTCATATGTAGTAAAAACCTGAAAAATCCGTCCATTTTCCTCCTTTGTTATCGAATCGACTTAAAGCCAGATATTTACATTGACCGCTCTTCTCTCTGAAACGGTTACATTTATTGTCTGCAAAGCTATGTCGCGTGCTGCGGTATGCGGTGACACAAAAGCACCATAGTAGAACACAGAAGAAGCTTCTAAGTTGATGTCATAGCTAGTAAGAAGCAGTACAATTCAAGTTTTTGCTATGGATTATTGACTTTTTACGCTTCTTTGGTGCCTTGGACATGAGGTAGGACCTTAAGAGTTTGCATGAAAGGAGGACTAGCAGACGCGTTGCACGCGAGATTGTGAAAAATGTTCGTATGTAGTAAAAACCGGAGAAATCTGTCCGTTTTCGTCATTAGTTATCGGATCGACTTAAAGCCAGATCGTCACATTGGCCGCTATTCTCTCTGAAACGGTTACATTTATCGTCTGCAAAATTATGTCACGTGCTGCGGTATGCGAAGACACTAAAAACACCATAGTAGAACGCGGAAGAAGCTTTTAAGGTGATGTAATAGCCAGTAAGAAGCAGTACAATTCAGGTTTTAGGTATCGATTATTGACTTTTTACTCTTCTTTGGTGCCTTGGGCATGAGGTAGGACCTTAAGATTTTGCATGAGAAGAGGACTAGAAGCCGCGTTGCACGAGAGAATGTGAAAAGTGTTCATATGTAGTAAAAACCTGAGATATCCGTCCGTTTTTGTCATTCGTTATCGAATAGACGTAAAGCCAGATCGTCACATTGGCCGCTTTCTCTCTGGAACAGTTACATTTATCGTCTGCAAAACTATGTCACGTGCTGCGGTATGCGAAGACACTAAAAACAACATTGTAGAACACAGAAGAAGCTTCTAAGGTGATGTAATAGCCAGTAAGAAGCAGTACAATTCAAGTTTTAATTATCGATTATTGACTTTTTACCCTTCTTTGGTGCGTTGGGCATGAGGTAGGACCTTAAGATTTTGCATGAGAAGAGGACTAGAAGCCGCGTTGCACGAGTGAATGTGAAAAGTGTTCATATGTAGTAAAAACCTGAAAAATCCGTCCATTTTCTTCCTTTGTTATCGAATCGACTTAAAGCCAGATATTCACATTGACCGCTCTTCTCTCTGAAACGATTACATTTATCGTCTGCCAAGCTATGTCGCGTGCTGAGGTATGCGGAGACACTATATGCACCATAGTAGAACACAGCAGAAGCTTCCAAGTTGATGTGAAAGCAAGTAAGAAGCAGTACAATTCAAGTTTTAGTTAGCGATTATTGACTTTTTAGCCGGCTTTGGTGCCTTGGACATGAGATAGGACCTTAACATTTTGAACGAAAGGAGGACTAACAGACGCGTTGCACGGGAGAATGTGAAAAGTGTTCATATGTAGTAAAAACCTAAGAAATCAGTCCGTTTTCCTCATTTGTTATCGAATCGACTTAAAGCCAGATCGTCACATTGACCGCTATTCTCTCTGAAACGGTTACATTTATAGTCTGCAAAGCAATGTCGTGTGCTGCGGTATGCGGAGACACAAAAAGCACCACAGTATTACACACAAGAAACTTCTAAGTTGATGTAAAAGCCAGTAAGAAGCAGTACATCAAAATTTAGTTATCGATTATTAACTTTTTTGCCTTCCTTGTTGCCTTGGACATGAGCTAGGACCTTAAGATTTTGTGTGAAAGGCGTACTAGCAGCCGCGTCGCACGGCAGAATGTGAAAAGTGTTCATATGTAGTAAAAACCTGAGATATCCGTCCGTTTTCGTCATTCGATTTCGAATAGACTTAAAGCCAGATCGTCACATTGGACGCTCTTCTCTCTAGGAACGGTTACATTTATAGTCTGCAAAGCTATGTAGCGTGCTGCGGTATGCGGAGACACTAAAAGCACCATAGTATAACAAAGAAGAAACTTCTAAATTGATGTAAAAGCCAGTAAGAAGCAGTACAATTCAAGTTTTAGTTATCGATTATTGACTTTTTTGCCTTCCTTGGTACCTTGGACATGAGCTAGGACCTTAAGATTTTGCATGAAAGGAGGACTATCAGACGCGTCGCTTGGGAGAATGTGAATAGTGTTCATATGTAGTAAAAACCTGAAAATCCGTCCGTTTTCGTCATTTGTTATCGAATCGACTTAAAGCCAGATCGACACATTGGCCACTATTCTCTCTGAAACGGTTACATTTATCGTCTGCAAAGGTATGTCGCGTGCGGCGGTATGCGGAGACACTAAAAAGACCATAGTTGAACACAGAAGAAGCTTCTAAGTTGATGTAATAGCCAGTAAGAAGCAGTAGAATTCAAGATTTAGTATCGATTACTGACTTTTTAGCCGGCTTTGGTGCCTTGGACATGAGCTAGGACCTTAAGATTTTGCATGAAAAGAGGACTAGCAGCCGCGTTGCACGGAAGAATGTGAAAGGTGTTCATATGTAGTAAAAACCTGAGAAACCCGTCCGTTTTCGTCATTTGTTATCGAATCGACTTAAAGCCAGATCGTCACATTGGCCGCTATTCTCTCTGAAACACTTACATTTATCGTATGCAAAGCTTTGTAGCGTGCTGCGGTATGCGGAGACACTAAAAGCACCATAGTATAACACAGAAGAAACTTCTAAATTGATGTAAAAGCCAGTAAGAAGCAGTACAATTCAAGTTTTAGTTATCGATTATTGACTTTTTTGCCTTCCTTGGTTCCTTTGACATGAGCTAGGACCTTAAGATTTTGCATGAATGGCGGACTAGCAGCCGCGTTGCACGGGAGAATGTGAACTGTGTTCATATGTAGTAAAAACCTGAGAAATCCGTCCGTTTTCGTCATTCGTTATCGAATCGACTTAAAGCCAGATCGTCACATTAGACGCTCTTCTCTCAGGAACGGTTACATTTATCGTCATCAAAGCTATGTCGCGTGTTGCGATAAGCGGAGACACTAAAAGCACCATAGTAGAACACAGATGAGCTTCCAAGTTGATGCAATAGCCAGTAAGAAGCAGTACAATTCAAGTTTTAGTTATCGTTTATTGACATTTTAGCCGGCTTTGGTGCTTTGGACATCAGCTAGGATCTTAAGATTTTGCATGAAAGCAGGACTAGCAGCCGCGTTGCAAGGGAGAATGTGAAAAGTGTTCATATGTAGTAAAAACCTGAGAAATCCGTCCGTTTTTGTCATTTGTTATCGAATCGACTTAAAGTCCGAACGTCACATTGACCGCTATTCTCTCTAGAACGGTTACATTTATCGTCTGCAAAGCAATGTCGCGTTCTGCGGTATGCGAAGACACTAAAAGCACCATAGTAGAACACAGAAGAAACTTCTAAGTTGATGTAAAAGCCAGTAAGAAGCCGTACAATTCAAGTTTTAGTTATCGATTATTGACTTTGTAGCCTTCCTTGGTTCCTTGGACATGAGCTAGGACCTTAAGATTTTACATGATTGGCGGTCTAGCAGCCGTGTTGCACGGGAGAATGTGAACTGTGTTCATATGTAGTAAAAACAGGATAAATCCGTCCGTTTTCGTCATTCGTTATCGAATCGACTCAAAGCCAGATCGTCACATTGGCCGCACTTGTCTCTGGAACGGTTACATTTATCGTCTGCAAAGCTATGTCGCGTGCTGCGGAATGCCGAGACTCTAAAAGCACCATAGTAGAACACAGAAGAAGCTTCTAAGTTGATGTAATAGCCCGTAAGAAGCAGTACAATTCAAGTTTTAGTTATCGATTATTGACTTTTGAGCCGGTTTTGGTGCCTTGGACATGAGCTAGGACCTTAAGATTGTGCATGAATGGAGGCCTAGCAGACGCATTGCTTGGGAGAATGTGAAAAGAGTTCATTTGTAGTAAAAACCTAAGAAATCCGTCCGTTTTCCTCATTTGTTATCGAATCGACATAAAGCCAGATCGTCAAATGGGCCGCTATTGTCTCCCAAACGGTTACATTTATCGTCTGCGAAGCTATGTCGCGTGCTACGGTATGAGGAGACACTATATGCACCATACTAGAACACAGCAGAAGCTTACAAGTGTATGTAATAACCAGTAAGAAGCAGTAGAATTCAAGTTTTAGTTATCGATTATTGACTTTTGAGCCGGCTTTGGTGCCTTGGACATGAGCTAGGACCATAAGATTTTGCATGAAAGGAGGACTAGCAGCCGCTTTGCCCGGAAGAATGTGAAAGGTGTTCATATGTAGTAAAAACCTGAGAAATCCGTCCGTTTTCGTCATTTGTTATCAAATCGACTTAAAGCCAGATTGTCACATTGGCCGCTATTCTCTCTGAAACGGTTACATTTATCGTATGCAAAGCTATGTCGCGTGCTGCGGTATGCGGAGACACAACAAGCACCATAGTATAACACAGAAGAAACTTCTAAGTTGATGTAAAAGCCAGCAAGAACCATTACAATTCAAGTTTTAGTTATCGATTATTGACTTTTTTGCCTTCCTTGGTTCCTTGGACATGAGCTAGGACCTTAAGATTTTACATGAATGGCGGTCTAGCAGCTGCGTTGCACGGGAGAATGTGAACTGTGTTCATTTGTAGTAAAAACAGGATAAATCCGTCCGTTTTCGTCATTCGTTATCGAATCGACTCAATGCCAGATCGTCACATTGGAGGCTCTTCTCTCTGAAACCGTTACATTTATCGTCTGCAAAGCTATGTAGCGTACTGCGGTATGCGGAGACACTAAAAGCACCATAGTAGAACATAGCAGAAGATTCTAAGTTGATGTAGTAGCCAGTATGGAGCAGTACAAATCAAGTTTTAGTTATCGATTATTCATTTTTTACCTTTCTTTGGTGCCTTGGACACGAACTAGGACCTTACGATTTTGCATGCAAGGAGGAGTAGCAGCCGCGTTGCACGGGAGAATGTCAAAAGTGTTCATATGTAGTAAAAACCTGAGACACCCGTCCGTTTTCGTCATTTTTAATCGAATCGACTTAAAGCCAGATCGTCATATTGGCCGCTGTTCTCGCTGAAACGGTTACATTTTTCGTCTGCAAAGCTATGTCGCGAGCTGCGGTATGCGGAGATACTAAAAGCACCATAATAGAACACAGAAGAACCTTCTAAGTTGATGTAATAGCCAGAAAGGAGCAGTACAGTTCAGGTTTTAGCTATCGATTATTGACATTTTAGCCAGCTTTAGTGCCTTGGACATGAGCTAGGACCTTAAGATTTAACATGAAATTAGGACTAGCAGACGCGTTGCACGGGAGAATGTCAAAAGTGTTCATATGTAGTAAAAACTTCAGACATCCGTGCGTTTTCATCATTTGTTATCGAATCGACTTAAAGCCAGATCGTCACATTGACCGCTATTCTCTCTGGAACGGTTACATTTATCGTCTGCAAAGCTATGTCGCGTTCTGCGGTATGCGAAGACACTAAAAGCACCATAGTAGAACACAGAAGAAACTTCTAAGTTGATGTAAAAGCCAGTAAGAAGCAGTACAATTCAAGTTTTAGTTATCGATTATTGACTTTGTAGCCTTCCTTGGTTCCTTGGACATGAGCTAGGACCTCAAGATTTTACATGAATGGCGGTCTAGCAGCCGTGTTGCACGGGAAAATATGAACTGTGTTCATATGTAGTAAAAACAGGACAAATCCGTCCGTTTTCGTCATTCGTTATCGAATGGACTCAAAGCCAGATCGTCACATTGGCCGCACTTGTCTCTGGAACGGTTACATTTATCGTCAGCAAAGCTATGGCGCGTGCTGCGGAATGCCGAGACTCTAAAAGCACCATAGTAGAACACAGAAGAAGCTTCTAAGTTGATGTAAAAGCCAGCAAGAAGCAGTACAATTCAAGTTTGAGTTATCGATTATTGACTTTTTAGCCTTATTTGGTTCCTTGGATATGAGCTAGGACCTTAAGATTTAGCATGAATGGCGGACTAGGAGCCGAATTGCACGGGAGAATGTGAACTGTGTTCATATGCAGTAAAAACCTGAGAAATCCGTCGATTTTCGTCATTTGTTATCGAATCGACTTAAAGCCAGATCGTCACATTGGCCGCTCTTCTCTCTGGAACGGTTACATTTATCGTCTGCAAAGCTATGTCGCGTTCTGCGGTATGCGAAGACACTAAAAGCACCATAGTAGAACACTGAAGAAGCTTCTAAATTGATGTAATAGCCAGTAAGAAGCAGTACAATTCAAGTTTTAGCTATCGATTATTAACTTTTTACCCTTCTTTGGTGCCTTGGACATGAGCTAGGACCTTAAGATTTTGCATGAAAAGAGGACTAGGAGCCGCGGTGCACGGGAGGATGTGAAAAGTGTTCATATATACTAAAACCCTGAGAAATCCGTGCGTTTTCGTCACTTGTTATGGAATCGACTTAAAGCCAGATCGCCACATTGGCTGCAATTCTATTTGAAACGGTTACATTTATTGTCTGAAAAGCTATGTCGCGTGCTGCGGTATGCGAAGACACTAAAAGCACCATAGGAGAACACAGAAGAAGCATCTAAGTTGATGTAATAGCCTTTAAAAAGCAGTACAATTGAAGTTTTAGCTATCGACTATTGACTTTTTACCCTTTTTTGGTGCCTTGGACATGAGCTAGGACCTTAAGATTTTGCATGAAAGGAGGACTAGCAGCCGCCTTGCACGGGAAAATGTTAAAAGTGTTCATATCTAGTAAAAACCTGAGATATCCGCCCGCTTTCGTCATTTGTTATCGAATCGACTTAAAGCCAGATCGTCACTTTGGCCGCTATTCTCTCTGAAACGGTTAAATTTATCGTCTGAAAAGCTATGTCGCGTGCTGCGGTATGCGGAGACACTAAAAGCACCATGGTAGAACACAGAAGAAGCTTCTAAGTTGATGTAATATCCTGTAAGAAGCAGTACAATTCACATTTTAGCTATCGATTATTGATTTTTTACCATTCTTTGGTGCTTTGGACATGAGCTAGGACCTTAAGATTTTGCACGAAAGGAGGACTAGCAGCTGCGTTGCACGGGAGAATGTGAAAAGTGTTCATATGTAGTAAAAACCTGAGAAACCCGTCCGTTCTCGTCATTTGTTATCGAATCGACTTAAAGAGGTCGTCACATTGGCCGCTATTCTCTCTGAAACGGTTACATTTATCGTCTGCAAAGGTATGTCGCGTGCGGCGGTATGCGGAGACACTAAAAACACCATAGCTGAACACAGAAGATGCTTCTAAGTTGATGTAATAGCCTGTAAGAAGCAGTTGAACTCAAGTTTTAGTTATCGATTATTGACTTTTTTGTTGGCTTTGGTGCCTTGGACATGAGCTAGGACCTTAAGATTTTGTATGAAAGGAGGACTAGCAGACGCGTTGCTTGGGAGAATGTGAAAAGTGTTCATATGTAGTAAAGACCTGAGAAATCCGTCCGTTTTCGTCTCTTGTCATCGAATCGACTTAAAGACAGATCGTCACATTGGCCGCTATTCTCTCTGGAACGGTTACATTTATCGTCTGCAAAGCTATTTTGCGTGCTGCGGCATGCGGAAACACAAAAAGCACCATAGTACAACACAGAGGAAACTTCTACGTTGATGTAAAAGCCAGTAAGAAGCAGTACAATTCAAGTTATAGTTATCGATTATTGACTTTTTAGCTATCCTTGGTTCCTTGGACATGAGCTAGGACCTTAAGATTTTGCATGAATGGCGGATTAGCAGCCGCGTTGCACGGGAGAATGTGAACTGTGTTCATCTGTAGTAAAAACAGGAGAAATATGTCCGTTTTCGTCATTTGTTATCGAATCGACTTAAAGCCAGATCGACACATTGGCCACTATTCTCTCTGAAACGGTTACATTTATCGTCTGCAAAGGTATGTCGCGTGCGGCGGTATGCGGAGACACTAAAAAGACCATAGTTGAACACAGAAGAAGCTTCTAAGTTGATGTAATAGCCAATAAGAAGCAGTTGAACTCAAATTTTAGTTGTCGTTTATTGACATTTTAACTGGCTTTGGTGCCTTGGACATGAGCTAGGACCTTAAGATTTTGCATGAAAGGAGAACTAGCAGACGCGTCGCTTGGGAGAATGTGAAAAGTGTTCATATGTAGTGAAAACCTGAGAAATCCGCCGGTTTTCGTCATTTGTCAACGAATCGACTTAAAGCCAGATCGTCACATTGGCCGCTATTCTATGTGAAACGGTTACATTTGTCGTCTGCAAATCTATGTAGCGTGCTGCGAAATGCGGAGACACTAAAAGCACCATAGTAGAACACAGAAGAAACTTCTAAGTTGATATAAAAGCCAGTAAGAAGCAGTACATCAAAATTTAGTTATCGATTATTAACTTTTTAGCCTTCCTTGGTGCCTTGGACATAAGCTAAGACCTTAAGATTTAGCGTGAAAGGCGTACTATCAGCCGCGTCGCACGGAAGAATGTGAAAAGTGTTCATATGTAGTAAAAACATGAGATATCCGTCCGTTTTTGCCATTCGTTATCGAATTGACTTAAAGCCAGATCGTCACATTGGACGCTCTTCTCTCTGGAAGGTTACATTTATCGTCTGAAAAGCTATGTCGCGTGCTGCGGTATGCGGAGACACTAAAAGCACCATAGTAGTTGATGTAATAGCCAGTAAGGAGCAGTACAATTCAAGTTTTAGTTATCGATTATTGACTTTTTAGCCTTCCTTGGTGCCTTGGACATGAGCTAGGACCTTAAGATTTTGCGTGAAAGGCGTACTAGCAGCCGCGTCGCACGGGAAAATGTGAAAAGTGTTCATATGTAGTAAAAACCTGAGAAATCCGTCCGTTTTCTTCATTTGTTATCGAATCGACTTAAAGCCCGATCGTCACAAAGGCCGCTATTTTCTCTGAAACGGATACATTTATCGTCTGCAAAGCTATGTCGCGTGGTGCGGCATGCGGTGACAGTAGAAGCACCATAGTAGAACACAGGAGAAGCTTCTAAGTTGATGTAAAAGCCAGCAAGAAGCAGTACAATTCAAGTTTTAGTTATCGATTATTGACTTTTTAGCCTTATTTGGATCCTTGGACATGAGCTAGGACCTTAAGATTTAGCATGAATGGCGGACTAGCAGCCGCGTTGCACGGGAGAATGTGAACTGTGTTCATATGTGGTAAAAACCTGAGAAATCCGTCCGTTTTCGTCATTTGTTATCGAATCGACTTAAAGCCAGATCGACACATTGGCCACTATTCTCTCTGAAACGGTTACATTTATCGACTGCAAAGGTATGTCGCGTGCGGCGGTATGCGGAGACACTAAAAACACCATAGTTGAACACAGAAGAAGCTTCTATGTTGATGTAATAGCCAGTCAGAAGCAGTTGAACTCAAATTTTAGTTGTCGATTATTGACTTTTTAACTGGCTTTGGTGCCTTGGACATGAGCTAGGACCTTAAGATTTTGCATGAATGGCGGATTAGCAGCCCCGTTGCACGGCAGAATGTGAACTCTGTTCATATGTAGTAAAAACAGGAGAAATATGTCCGTTTTCGTCATTCGTTATCGAATCGACTCAAAGCCAGATCGTCACATTATCCGCTCTTTTCTCTGGGACGGTTACATTTATCGTCTGCAAAGCTATGTCGTGTTCTGCGGTATGCGAAGACACTAAAAGCACAATAGTAGAACACAGAAAAAACTTCTAAGTTGATTTAATAGCCAGTAAGAAGCAGTACTACTCAAGTTTTAGTTATCGATTATTGACTTCTTATCCGGCTTTGGTGCCTTGGACATGAGCTAGGACCTTAAGATTTTGCATGAAAGGAGAACTAGCAGACGCGTCGCTTGGGAGAATGTGAAAAGTGTTCATATGTAGTGAAAACCTGAGAAATCCGCCCGTTTTTGTCATTTGTCAACGAATCGACTTAAAGCCAGATCGTCACATTGGCCGCTATTCTATGTGAAACGGTTACATTTGTCGTCTGCAAATCTATGTAGCGTGCTGCGGTTTGCGGAGACACTAAAAGCACCATAGTAGAACACAGAAGAAGCATCTAAGTTGATGTAATAGCCTTTAAATAGCAGTACAATTCAAGTTTTAGCTATCGACTATTGACTTTTTACCCCTCTTTGGTGCCTTGGACATGAGCTAGGACCTTACGATTTTGGATGAAAAGAGGACAAGCAGCCGCGTTGCACGGGAGAATGTGAAAAGAGTTTATATGTAGTAAAAACCAGAGAAATCCGTCCGTTTTCGTCATTTGTTATCGTTACGACTTAAAGCCAGATCGTCACACTGGCCGCTCTTCTGTCTGAAACGGTTACATTTATCGTCTGCAAAGCTATGTAGCGTGGTGCGGTATGCGGGGACACTTAAAGCACCATAGCAGAACACAGAAGAAGCTTCTCAGTTGATGTAATAGCCAGTAAGAAGCAGTACAATTCAAGTACTAGTTATCGATTATTCACTTTTTACCCTTCTTTGGTGTCTTGTAGATGTGCTAGGACCTTAAGATTTTGCATGGAAGGATCACTAGCAGCCGCGATGCACGGAAGAATGTAAAAAGTGTTCATATGTCGTAAAAACCTGAGAAATCCGTCCGTTTTCGTCATTTGTTAGCGAATCGACTTAAGGCCAAATCGTCACATTGGCCGCTTTTCTCTCTGAAACGGTTACATTTATCGTCTGCAAAGGTATGTCGCGTGCTGCAGTATGCGGAGACACTAAAAGCACCATAGTATACCACAGATGAAGCTTCTAAGTTGATGTAATAGCCAGTAAGAAGTAGTACAATTCAAGTTTTAGTTATCGATTATTAATTTTTTACCCATCTTTGATGCCTTGGACATGAGCTTGTAAGTAGGCTGTTTAGGTCTTCTTATTGGTAACGCCACATAGCGCTCGGTATGAAAAAATCACTGGCTGTGCCGTGTGCAGTCTGTGTTTAGTTTGCATTGTTGTCTGCCATTGTAGTGTTGTGCAGCGGCAGCTGGATGCTAACAGCGCGTAGCGTTGCGCAGTTGGAGGTGAGCCGCCAGCAGTGGTGGACGTGGGGAGAGAGATGGCGGAGTTTTGAAATTTGTAAGAATTGGTGTCATGAACTGATATATATATTATGACTATTAAGGTAAATACATTGTTTGTTCTCTATCAAAATCTTTCATTTGCTAACTGTACCTATCAGTAGTTAGTGCCTTCCGCAGTTTGATTCTTTTAGTTAGCTGGCAGTAGTGGCGCTCGCTGTATTGCAGTAGTTCGAGTAACGAAGATTTTTATGAGGTAAGTGATTTGTGAAACATATAGGTTAACGTTAGTCAGGGCCATTCTTTTGTAGGGATTAATGAAAGTCAGATTGCGTTGAGCTAAAAACTATTGTGTGTCAATTTAAGCACAGTCTTGTATAATTTTTCTAAGGGGACGTTTCATATGTCGACCCTTAGCCGAGGATACCTCACTGGAATCTTCTGATTTTGCCGGCTGCGGCGGTCTCGCGGTTAAGGCGCTCAGTCCGGAACCGCGTGACTGCTACGGTCGCAGGTTCGAATCCTGCCTCGGGCATGGATGTGTGTGATGTCGTTAGGTTAGTTAGGTTTAAGTAGTTCTAAGTTCTAGGGGACTGATGACCACAGATGTTAAGTCCCATAGTGCTCAGAGCCATTTGAACCATTTTTGAATCTTCTGATTTTTTCCTTGTAGTTTGTGTAATTAGTGTAGCTTTTGTTTATTGCTAGCGCCTAATCTTAGAGTGAATTTCCTTTGTAGTTGTAGTCTTTCATTGTTGTACAGTACAACAGTTGTGGCATGCATGTAGAGTTGCACCAAGTATTTCGCAGCTGCGCTTGCAATTAACTAGATATTATTTTCAGTGCTATGTTAATGTGTTCTGTTATTTTTGCTCTTCAAATTGTGCTTTTCTGTGTTATCGTGTGAAATATTGTGACAATAATGGCGTGTGAAAAACGTAATACTAGGCTACAAAGTAAACCGGGAAATGACAGTGAAGACGGAAGCAATGTGTTAGCGCCACCATGTAATGAATTCACAAATGTTCAAAGTAGTAATTTGGTAATAGTGCATAGGAAAATGGAGCGGGCTGCAAATAATGGTGTAGGAAGTGAAACAGTTAGTGAACAGGGAAGCATTATCGTTCGATTGGTCGGCAACAGCTCGCGTCAGGAATCCGATATGACAGGACACAATCTTGCAAATACTGTACATTCAGGTTTTGCGTCCTCACCGTTTTCTCAAATAAGCCGAGACACATTTTCTGCTTGTCAAACTGTGAATGTTGCCGGTGCAAATGCACTGCCGAAAAGCATAGATGATCAAATTCCAGACACTAATACATTATTATTGCAATTAATGCAACAAATGAAACAAAACCAGAGACAAACACAGCAACAGTTAGACACAATCGAACAAAATCTTCAAAAGTTAGACACAATGGAACATAATCTTCAAAAGTTAGACACAATGGAACAAAATCTTCAAAAGTTAGACACAATGGAACAAAATCAGAGACAAACACAGCAACAGTTGGACACAATGGAACATAATCCTCGGAAGTTAGACACCACACTTGAACAAACACGTGAAGATTTAACTACTGAGTTACATAACATTGAATCGAAATGTCAAAAAATCTGTAATGACGTAAAAACACAAATTTGTGAGCATTTTCAACCTATTTTTTTGCGGCATGAAAACTCATTACAGAATCACGAAGCAGCCATAAAAGAATTGCAAACTGTTGTTCGTGAAAATCATGACACCTTGCAAGCTAAAATGGACTCAGTTGCATCCACCGATTCGGTTATGCAACTTGCAAGAATTCAGGAAAACTTAAAGGACACAGTAGATTCGATTTCAACACAAATGGACATTCTGAAATTTGGTTCAGAAAATCACACTGAGGAAATGTGTTCACTATCGGAGAAAGTAGCCGAAGTTTCGGATCAGTTCACTAATTTATCTACGAAGGTAGATGATAATTTGAATGACACAAAACCGGTAGTCTTTAATGACACAGAAGAGTGCGAACAAATTAGGAAATTCAAACAAAGTCTGAATCAAATTAGTACGCAACACCAAAGAGAAATCCGGGAAGTACAAGATCAGCTGACACAGGTAATACAACAATTACGTATTTCAGAGGACACTCGCGCTCCAACACGGAAAGAGGGACATAGAAATACGGAACAGCCACAAAATAATATCACAGGGCACTTCGAAAATTATGAAAGAAATTGGCAAGGTACACCGAATTCTGAGATGGAACCGCCGACACGACGTAACAATGACCGATATGCTACCCGCCGAGACGATGATTTTGACTATAAGCTGTTCATTACTACACGTAAATTCAAAACATTTAAGAATTCTGGCAACGACATTCATCCACAAGCGTGGCTCCATCAATTCTCTCATTGTTTTCCTCCCAACTGGTCACTAGAGCACAGATTAGAATTTATGTATGGCTACTTAGAGAATGAACCAGCTGTAAGAATGCGATTGGTCATTCACGATTGCCACAGTGAAGGAGAATTTTACCATGCCTTCCTCTCAGCATATTGGCCGCAAGCCACACAAGACCGAGTAAAACATGGCATCATGATGATGAAACATTTCGAACAATCTGAATTTTCCAGTCTTGTGAAATATTTTGAAGACATGTTGCACAAGAATCAGTACCTGTCAAACCCATACAGCCTGTCAGAACTCATCCGCATTTGCTTAATCAAATTGCCTGAACATTTACGGCATATTATTTTGGCAGGCCGTTGCAAAGACGACATTGAAGCTTTTCAGGGACTCTTACAAGAATTAGAAATTGACACTGACAATCGCGGAACGCGAAAACAGGAACACAACAATTACAGGTCACATCCGTCGCAATTCCGCGATGAAAGAAATAATAACTGGACACGACAAGGCTATTCTCACAATACAAATCGTGACCAAAACAGACACCACCCGTATGACAACCGTTGGCAGAGTAGTAATAATTACAGGGAAAGGTCACCTCTCCGCGGTAATGACTATCACAGAGACAATCAGAGAAACAGACAATATGGGAACCAAAATAATTACTATCAAGGGAGACAGAATAACTTTAGACGCAACGGTCCAGCGCGCAGTTACGATTCAGAGAGAAATTCTCCACCACGTGACCGACAAGAAAGAAACTATGGAATCTACCGACATGACGACAGACGATATGATCGTAACGACAGACCTGAATTGCAGCAGAACTGGCGGGAATCAAACAGAGCAGGGCCCTCTCGACAAGGTGAATTTGTAGAAGTTAGGTCTCCAAATCCCAATAACGACGCGCGCCAACAAAGACACAATAGGCAATGACTCATACCGCTGGCAGCCTCAAAACGTACTTATCAAACTGACGACGCAGCTGCCGTAGCTAGTAATTACGTTAAAATGGAAGACATTAGGGACATATTACTCCAGGAACACGACGTAAAACACAACAACATTGCATATCCTGTGATTCACATTACTGTAAATGACGTAAAATTTACGGCAGTACTTGACTCAGGCAGTCCCATTTCAGTAATTAGTGAAACAGCTTTTAGCAAATGCAATAAATCGAACGATTGCCCCACACTTCCGTTACGCAAGATTAAATTACAAAGTGCAATCATTGGAAAAAGTGTAGATGTACACCAACAAACCAACTTAGAATTCTTTTGTCAGAGCCACAGCTTCTCTATGAACTTTCTTATTGTTCCATTGTTGTCGTCGGAAATTATACTGGGAGTAGACTTTTTGAATGAATACAAAGCAATCTTAAACTTTCACGATGCTGAAATAAGTTTAGAGAAAGAAGGTAAGTCAATAGCTTTGAAATTTGAAGATTGGCTCTCAAACCATGACGAGGAAATTAATCGGATTTACCTTCTGTTAGACAACAGTTCGGAATTTTCTACGGAACTAGACACTAACAGTCGCTCTGCAAGTACTGACAGGGATGATATCGACGGCACAATTGAAACTAATGAGTTAATTCAGAATAAAATTCAAACAATTGAGAATTGTAATGACACTGATAGGCAGGACCTTTCTGAGATTTTACAAGCACATTCCACAGTTTTTACTCACAAAACAGGAACAATCAAGGGATTTCAATACCAATTTCGTGTTCATGAGCATACTAAATTTTGTGTTAGACCATACGTAATTCCAGCACATTATAGGGACCGTGTTAGAACAGAAATACAATCCATGCTTGACGACGGCATTATTGAGCCTGCAGTAAGCTCATACAACAATCCATTACATGTTGTTGAGAAGAAAAATGGATCGATCAGGCTTGTCTTAGATTCGAGACAAATCAATACTATCATTATTCCTGAAACAGACAGGCCGCAAACGTTGGAAGAACTTCTTCAAAATTTTAATGGTGTAAAAGTGTTGTCTTCCATTGATCTCAGATCCAGCTTTTATCAGATCGAACATCATCCAGAATGTAGAAAATATACAGCTTTTCTTTGTTTTGGCGTTTGTTATCAGTTTCGGAAACTTCCTTTTGGTTTGAACATTTCCTCGGCAGCATTCATTCGCGGGCTAAATTCCATATTACCTGAGCTCTTAAAACGTCACATCACCTTATATGTGGACGATATTCTGATAGCAGAAGCCTCATGGGAACAACATAATCGCATCCTCAACAGCGTGTTACATATTTTTGCAGAATCTGGAATTACAGTTAACTTGGAAAAGTCTGAATTCGGTAGGACAAAAGTGAAGTTTTTGGGACATATTATTTCTTCTGAAGGCATCCAGCCGGTTCCTGAAAAGTTAGAAGCAATCAGAGCCATTCCAATTCCATCCACAAAAAAACAAGTCCGCAGTTTTCTAGGTCTCGTAAATTTTTACCGTCGTTTTCTGAATATGCAAATTCTAGTTACACCAAAACTTTGTTCTCTCACTGGAAAAAATACTATTTGGAACTGGGACGAACAAGCACATTTGGAATTCAATTCTTTGAAAGAATCGCTCCTTAACGCGCCAATACTAGCTCATCCAGATCTTTCACAAGACTTTTGCCTAAGCACGGATTCTTCTAAAGTCGGTCTTGGTGCCCATTTATTTCAAGAAGCCACAGAAAATGACATTACTGTTCAGAAAACCATTGCTTTTGCTAGCCGAGTGCTAACAAAATCTGAAAAAAATTATTCCGTTACTGAATTAGAAGCTTTAGCTATCGTTTGGGCATTTAACAAATTCCGTTTCTTTCTTTATGGTAAGCACGTAAAAGTATACAGTGACCACAGTGCATTACAATTTCTTATGTCTTCAAAATTAAATCATGACAGGTTAAAACGTTGGGCATTGTTTCTGCAAGAATTCCACTTCACAATAGTCTACATTCCCGGCAAGGAGAACATTGTTGCGGACGCACTGTCACGCGCACCGGCTGGGCTTGAGAAAAGTAACACAGAAAGCAACCTCGAGAGAAATTTCAGTATTCTTTACATCCAGAAAGTCGCCTTTGAAAACTTCATCACCACATCTTTAAAGGACATTGCTCATGAACAAGACAAAGATCCGATTTGGAAAGACATCAAAAGTAAATGGCATGAAAAGACACACACACAGATTCGGCTTTATTATCTGGTTAGAAACAACATACTGTTCAAACGATGCACTGTTGATGACAAGCTATGGGTACTTTGCATTCCAGACGATTTTGTTAATAAGCTCATTTGGTACATTCATTTCAGCTATGCACATTTTGGTCCACGAAAATGTTATCATATTCTTCGAACGACTTGTTATTTTAACAATATGGAAAAGAGAATTCAAAGAGTCTTGTCTATTTGTAAACTTTGTCAAAAGGCGAAACCATCTACTGTCACTCATCGTGCTCCATTGTTTCCTATCATTCCTTCTAAATGAAAAGAATTTGCTGCTGTTGATCTCTTGGGACCGCTTGTCAGAACATCTAATGGATTTTCGTACGTTCTAGTCGCTGTTGAACTTACTTCAAAATTCGTTTCTTTCACTCCGTTACGTAAAGCCACTGGACGGTCTGTATCCAACGCCTTTGTTAGAAATTTCTTACGTGAAGTTGGACACGTTAGTAAAGTAATTTCAGATAACGGACCGCAATTCAGATCTGCTGTTTGGTCACGCATGCTTCGTAACCATAAAATCAAATCTGTTTTTATTTCATTGTACTCACCACATTGTAACCCGTCTGAACGGATTATGAAAGAAATCAATAAGCTTTGCAGACTTTATTGTCACAGAAAGCATCAGCATTGGGACAGATATTTACACTTATTTCAAAACGTGCTGAATGAAATGCCTCATGACTCCACTGCTTTACCACCTGTTCTTGTACTGAAGAATAAAGAACCACCAAACAGAATCAGAGAGCTTGTACCTTTTCCGAATACACGTAAACTTCGACACAAAGACATAATTGATTTGGCTATTAAAAATATAAATTCTGCTGCAGACAAAAGGAAAAAAATTACACGGTAAAGCAAATGCAAAGAAATTATATATTGGTCAGAAAGTTCTCATTAAAGCTTATCCATTGTCACATAAGAAGAAACACTTGAGTCACAAATTCTCTCTAGTTTACAATGGACCTTACAGAATCCGACGTATACCACATGATAATTTCGTTGAAGTTGAAACTCTGCGTACTAGGAAGAGTAAAGGTTTACACCACATTTCACATGTAAAACCGTTTATTGAAAGATAATCTGCTTTTTAACTTTGTCTTTGCCATAAAACATTTCACTTCACATTTCTAGTATGCTTTGTCACACTGAGAAACTGTTAACATGCAACAATGTTTGAAGTTTACTATCCAGTTTAGAACCTACGGAACATATTTTAACAGAAATTACGAATGCATTGTTATAGTGAACAGACGTCACAGTGTTATTGTGCGTGTACATTCTTGCTTGTTAGTTGCACGATTACGTAACGACCATAAGGTTCACATACTTAGAACATTTACCAGTATTGCTAATGGGATTTTAATGCAACATTTTGGTTTACTTGAAAATACATTCTGGATTTAAAGTACTTTCTGTGAGATACCAGATGATACAGTGGTTAGTTTATGTGACAGCTACACGATTTTATCACGACGCTACTGATGAGTGACAATTTACAACGTTGCTTTTGCAGTTTATCTGTTTTATATCTACACAGTTTTTCTGAATTTTTCTGGAAAGTAAAACATGTTTTAGTAGTAACGTTTGTGGTATAGCTACAATGAGACAGCCTTTTCTGTAGCACAACAATACGTACAGTACAGTACTTACTTCATCACGGCAATAAGTGTAATAACTATGATATCTATACGCATAGCATTTCAATTTCGTTTATCATGAGGTAAGTACATTGACTTCTGCAGAACTTAGCCTTCGGAGGACAACAACAACGACACTTCCACAGAGATTGTCTTACAGCAAGACGCACATTTAGCGCTACAGGACACGCATTAAACTATTTATTTTTCAACATATTTTAATTACAAAGAAAGTTTTCCGTGATACATTTCATTCCATTGCTGTAATCTGTAACACTTGAGGATATAATTACATTATCCTCAGGGGGGTACACGCATGCTTTGTGTACCATGTGTTTGGCAAGCACAAGGAGCCCTAGCTAATATGGTATTTGCTTATACAACTTTACACATCGGTACCATATTTCTCTAACACATAAATTACACAGCTATCTGATCATTTAACTGAGAGAGACAAACATTTACTTTACTGCATCAGCGACAGATGTTTACGTAATTACACCATTGGATAACTTCACACTTACGAAGTTGTATTTTGTCTGTACTTTGTGAACTGTTCATATTTTTTCGGAACCATTGTGATACTATGAGAGCTTTGAATGACATATTTGGTATGGGATCACGATTTTGAAAGTACGTTTGAGGCAGATGACACTTTTGACATGAGCAGAGAATTTTTTTTTTTAGGTTTTGAAATTATTGGAGGAAGTTACGGAGATTTTGAGAGTTGACTGAGGTGTTATGATGTTATTATTACGATTACTATGTGTATTATGCTCTTGCGGTATGTTTATGATCGATAAGCCGATGCTATATGAGTCATTTGATTATGCTATGTATCTGTTATGATGAAATATTGAAGAAGTGTCGACGAATAAGGTAAGAAATAATGAGAAGAGGTTAGGGACTCTGGTTTGTGAAAAAAGTTGTTGGAAACCAAGAATCGTACTTTAAGAGTTATGAAATGTATGTAAATGCGTGAACGTATTACAATGCCGACGAAAATTTTTTGGACACTGTTATATCAATAGTATTTTGTTTCTACAGATGTGTAACGCAAATTCTTGACCTGTGAATTTTTTTATATGAGCCTGCCACTGTAGCGGAAACTGGTGTCGTAAATATTTCGATAAGACAGTTAAGTGACCACCTGCATGTAATGCGTCGTGGGCACCCAGCTGCGCGACAACCACCTGACAAAAAGAAAGCCATTAGTGTGTGCCTTTCAGAGACACAGGTAAAAAAAAAGAGGCCATTATCCTCGCTATTGACATTCATTCCTTTGTAGAAAGCATCGCAAATACGCCACGCCCAAACCTGAAAACATATGATTACACTGTGAAGCTCTTAATTTATGATATTTACTGAAATGAAATGATGAGAAATATTTTATATCTATTGTCTTTATAGCTGAGAGATTGCTCATTTTCTTTAATATCCAGTTTCTATCTGCACTGCAGCATTGGCTAAAACAAAACTTAATAGATGTACTAATATCACTATTTTCTGTCTACAGACCCAGTAAAGAATCATTTTATGATACTTTCTTAGAAAAGAGAACACAAATAGACATTTCCCTTCACAGGAATTGCAAAAATAATCTTTTTACGATTTGGTAACTTATCTGCTAGCGTATGTTTTCGTGATGCATCACTCTAGTGTTAAGATGTGACATAGGTATTAAACATTTATACTGTAATATTTTTTTGCTTCAGCTTTGTCATGTTTAGGTATAAGTTATAGCATTTGCTGCGGCTGCTTGCCATTCATAGTGCTACTGAATGTCACTTTGTATTACTAGGTTAAGCTAATTTTATTACTGATTTATTTTTCTTGTTTGCCTTATATTAGTTGTAATATTGCTGCCTTTTTTTTGCCAATTTCCATTTTCTTATCATTGCTGTTTGTGTTAATTGTTTTGTGCTGCTGCATTGCCTCGTCCCTTAGTTTCGTATCTGAGCTCAGTAGATTTAAGTTAGCTTAAGAGGGGGTAGACTATATAAGAAACTAACTATGATGAATTGGAAGAAAAGCATTGAGAAGCTTTAAGAAACTGGTTTGGCCAAAAAAGTAGTGTACAGTGGAGAAAAACTATTTTTGAAAGAGGATGTGAACCGAATACAGAAAGCAGGTTTAGATAGGACTTTTTGGAAAAATGATGAACTAAGGGAGATCTCTATGCAAAATACTGCAGTAAAACAAACCCTGTCCTTTCCTTTCGTATTATCCCTCTATGTGTTTATATACCCTTGTGTATTTGTCTTTTTCCTGTCTTTATGTGTTTAGCTAATAAGATTTATGTTGTAGAATTTTTCAAATACTATGTCATTTTCTTTGTAAATATGTTCAGACATTATTTATAGTGTTTTGTTTTAATGCTCATGTGTGAAGTTGATGTTTCAAAAGTTATTCTGAACCTTATGTATGTACTTTTGTTGTAATTTTTGTAACACTGATATATTTGCTATTTCGATTCTTTTGTAAAGCCTGTACTACTGCAAATGTTATCTGTAATGTTATGTTCTTTAAAGATGTATTTTGTACCTTTGTTATTGCATTCTTATGTTATAAAATTGTAATTGACACCAGTTCATCAAATTAAGTAACTTGTAAATTACATTTCACGTCACACGTTTCTGTTGGTCATAGTATATGGACAATATGTGAGAAGTAGGGACTGATAGTGTTTGCACGTGTGTTAATAACTCTGTAAGGGAATGGATAACAGCATTGCTGGTTCTAAGGACAATTCAAAAACAATTTTTCTGAGTGCACAAGTGGTGGTTATGGACTTGTTATATTATCCGCAAGACTCTTCAATGGTGATTGTGCGCCTGCACAGTCAAACAGATAGCTGCTGGCCATCTCTACAAGGGCTACAGTGGGTCTACACCTTTGATGACTCACCAATACCATTATTTCTACAAGGACTGCAATGGGTCTGCACCTCTGGTGGCCCACCAATACCGTAATCTCTACCAGGACTACAATGGGCCTATTCTGTGACGACCTACCTACCAATATTCTTCAAAACTTGGGCTGACTCTGCTGTGGGTTTGCTCTGTGGTGGCCCATTACCTGTCAGCATGTGAAGAGCCAGCACTGTCTTTCTGTTGGAAGGAAAACACTACTTCTTCAAGGCTGCATGGAAATCCACTACTTCAGTGTGCATTTTCTTTTACTGCATAGACATTGATCAAAAACACTGCTATTATACTATGATGAACGATCAGGACTGTCTTTATGGACTGTGAGAAAGTTTTAGCTTCTGACCAACATTGTATCAATAAGTGTGTGTATTTGATATCTTTGTTACAGTAATTATGAAAAATTTTATCAAATCATTATTGGCCACTGCCCAAAACAATTTGTAAAAATTTTTTGTGGGGAGCATGGGGGCTATGTAAGTAGGCTGTTTAGGTCTTCTTATTGGTAACGCCACATAGCGCTCGGTATGAAAAAATCACTGGCTGTGCCGTGTGCAGTCTGTGTTTAGTTTGCATTGTTGTCTGCCATTGTAGTGTTGGGCAGCGGCAGCTGGATGCTAACAGCGCGTAGCGTTGCGCAGTTGGAGGTGAGCCGCCAGCAGTGGTGGACGTGGGGAGAGAGATGGCGGAGTTTTGAAATTTGTAAGAATTGGTGTCATGAACTGATATATATATTATGACTATTAAGGTAAATACATTGTTTGTTCTCTATTAAAATCTTTCATTTGCTAACTGTACCTATCAGTAGTTAGTGCCTTCCGTAGTTTGATTCTTTTAGTTAGCTGGCAGTAGTGGCGCTCGCTGTATTGCAGTAGTTCGAGTAACGAAGATTTTTATGAGGTAAGTGATTTGTGAAACGTATACGTTAATGTTAATCAGGGCCATTCTTTCGTAGGGATTTTTGGAAGTCAGATTGCGTTGCGCTAAAATATTGTGTGTCAGTTTAAGCACAGTCGTGTATAAATTTTTCAAAGGGGACGTTTCAAGCTAGGACCTTAAGAGTTTGCATGAAAGGAGGACTAGCAGCCGCGTCGCACGGGAGAATGTGAAAAGTGTTCATATGTAGTAACAACCTGAGAAAACCGCCCGTTTTCGTCATTTGTTATCGAATCGACTTAAAGCCAGATCGTCACATTGGCCGCTATTCTCTCAGAAACGGTTACATTTATCGTCTGAAAAACTATGTCGCGTGGTGCGGTATGCGGAGACACTAAAAGCACCATAGTAGAACACAGAAGAAGCTTCTAAGTTGTTGTGAAAGGCAGTAAGAAGGAGGACAATTCAAGTTTTGGTTAACGATTACTGATTTTTTACCCTTCTTTGGTGCCTTGGACATGAGGTAGGACCTTAAGATTTTGCATGAAAGGAGGACTAGCAGTCGCGTTGCACGGGAGAATGTGAAAAGTGTTCATATGTAGTAACAACCTGAGAAAACCGCCCGTTTTCGTCATTTGTTATCGAATCGACTTAAAGCCAGATCGTCACATTGTCCGCTATTGTCTCTGAAACGGTTACATTTATCGTGTGCAAAGCTATGTCGCGTGGTGCGGTATGCGGGGACACTAAAAGCACCATAGTAGAACACAGAAGAAGCTTCTAAGTTGATGTAATAGCCAGTAAGAAGCAGTACAATGCAAGTTTTAGTTGTCGATTATTAAACTTTTAGCCGGCTTTGGTGCCTTGGACATGAGCTAGAACCTTAAGATTTTGCATGAAAGGTGGACTAGCAGCCGCGTTGCACGGGAGAATGTAAAAAGTGTTCGTATGTAGTAAAGACCTGAGAAATCAGCTTGTTTTCGTCATTTGTATCGAATCGACTTAATGCCAGATCGTCATATTGGCCGCTCTCCTCTCTGAAACGGTTACATTTATCGTGTGCAAAGCTATATCGCGTGTTGCGATACGTGTAGGCGCTAAAAGAACCACAGTAGAACACAGAGGAAGCTTCGAAGTTGATGTAATAGGCAGTTAGAAGCAACACAATTCAAATTTTAGTTATCGATTATTGATTTTAGCTGGCTTTGGTGCCTTGAACATGAGCTAAGACCTTAAGATTTTGTATGAAGGGAGGTCAGGGTGCCGCGTTGCACGGAAGAATGAGAAAAGTGTTCATATGTAGTTAAAACCTGAGAAATACGGCCGATTTCGTCAATTGCTATCGATTCGACTTCATTCCACACCGCCACATTGGTCGCTCTTCTGTCTGAAACCGTTACATTTGTTGTGTGTAAAGCTATGTCGCATGCTGTGGTATGCGGAGACACTAAACGCACCATAGTAGAACACAGAAGAGGCTTCTAAGTTGATGTAATAGCCAGTAAGATGCAGTACAATTCAAGTTTTAGTTATCGATTATTGAATTTTTACCATTCTTTGGTGCCTTGGACATGAGCCGGGAGCTTAAGATTTTGCATGAAAGGAGGACTAGCAGCCGCGTTGCACGGGAGAATGTGAAAGGTGTTCATATGTAGTAAAAACAAGAGATATCCGTCCGTTTTCGTAATTTACTATCGAATCGACTTAAGGCCAGATCGTCACATTGCCTGCTCTGTTCTCTGAAAGGTTTACATTTAACGTCTGCAAAGCTATATCGCGTGCTGCGGTACGTGGAGACACAAAAAGAACCACAGTACAACACAGAAGAAGCTACGAAGTTGATGTAATCGCCAGTTAGAAGCAGTAAAATTAATGTTTTTGTTATCGATTATTGACTTTTTAGCTGGCTTTGGTGCCTTGGACATGAGGTAAGACCTTAAGATTTTGCATGAAGGGAGGTCAGGGAGCCGCGTTGTACGAAAGAATGTGAAAAGTGTTTATATCTAGTAAAAACCTGAGAAATACGACCGTTTTCGTAATTTGCTATCGAATCGACTTCATTCCATATCGCCACATTGGCCGCTCTTCTCTCTGAAACGGTTATATCCTTCGTGTGTAAAGCTATGTCGCGTGCTGCGGTATGCGGAGACACTAAAACCACCATAGTAGAACACAGAAGAAGCTTCTAAATTGATACAATAGCCAGTAAGAAGCAGTACAATTCAAATTTTAGTTAACGATTATTGACTTTTTAGCCGCCTTTGGTGTCTTGGACATAAGCTAGGACCTTACGATTTTCGATGAAGGGAGGTCTAGCACACACGTTGCACGGGAGAATATGAAATGTGTTCATATATAGTAAAAACCTGCGAAATCCGTCCTTTTCGCCATTTGTTATCGAATCGACTTAAAGCCAGATCGTCACATTGGCCGCTCTTCTCTCTGAAATGGTTACATTTATCGTCTGCAAAGCTATGTCGCGTGCTGCAGTATGCGGAGACACTAAAAGCACCATAGTAGAATACAGAAGAAGCTTCTAAGTTGATGTAACAGCCACTAAGAAGCAGTACAATTCCAGTTTTAGTTATCGATTATTGACTTTTTAACCGGCTTTGATACCATGGACATGAGCTAGTACCTTAAGATTTTGCATGAAAGGAGGACTGGCAGCCACGCTGCATGAGAGAATGTGAAAATTGTTCAGATGTAGTAAAAACCTGAAAAATCCGTCCGTTTTCGTAATTTGTTATCGAATCGACTTAAAGCCAGATCTTCACATTGGCGCTCTTCTTTCTGAAATGGTTACATTTATCGTCTGCAAAGCAATGTCGCGTGCTGCGGTATGCCGAGACACTAAAGGCACCATAGTACAACACAAAAGAGGCTTCTAAGTTGATGTAATAGCCAGTAGGAAGAAGTACAATTGAAGTTTTAGTTATGGATTATTGACTTTTTACCCTTCTTTAGTGCCCTGGACAAGAGCTAGGCCCTTAAGATTTTTGCATTAAAGGAGGACTAGCAGCCGCGTTGCACTTGAGAATGTGAAAAGTGTTAATATGTAGTAAAAACCTGAGAAATCCGCCCGTTTTCGTCATTTGTTATAGAATCGACCTAAAACCAGAACGTCACATTGGCCGCTATTCTCTCTGAAACGGTTACATTTATCGTGTGCAAAGCTATGGCGCGTGCTGCGGTATGCGGAGATACTAAAAGCACGATAGTATAAAACAGATAAAGCTTCTAAGTTGATGTAATAGCCAGTAAGAAGCAGTACAATTGAAGTTTTAGTTATCGATTATTGACTTTTTACCCTTCTTTGGTGCCCTGGACAAGAGCTAGGCCCTTAAGATTTTTGCATTAAAGGAGGACTAGCAGCCGCGTGGCACGGGAGAATGTGAAAAGTGTTCATTTGTAGTAAAAACCTGAGAAATCCGCCCGTTTTCGTCATTTGTTATCGAATCGACTTAATGCCAGATCGTCACATTGGCCACTTTTCTCCCTGAAACGGTTAAATTTATCGTGTGCAAAGCTATATCGAGTGCTGCGGTATGTGGAGACACCTGGTAAGGATCCCACACTGCGCATGAATATTCTAACAGAGGACGAACGAGTGTAGTATAAGCTGTCTCTTTAGTGGAGTTGTTGCATTTTCTAAGTGTCCTGCCAATGAACCGCAACTTTGGCTCGCCTTCCCGACATTATTATCTATGTGGTCCTTCCAACTGAAGTTGTTCGTAATTTTAACACCCAGGTACTTAGTTGAATTGACAGCCTTGAGAATTATACTATTTATCGAGTAATGGAATTTCAGCGGATTTCTTTTGGAACTCATGTGGATCATCTCACACTTAATACCAGATCGTCACATTGGCCGCTCTTCTCTATGAAACGGTTACACGTTTCGTCTGTAAAGCTATGTCGCGTGCTGCGGTATGCGGAGACACTAAAAGCACCGTAGTAGAACACAGAAGAAGTTTCTAAGTTGATGTAATAGGCAGTAAGGAGCAGTACAATTCAAGTTTTAGTTATCGATTATCGACTTTTTAGCCGGCTTTGGTGCCTTGGACATGAGCTAGTACCTTATGATTTTGCCTTAAGCGAGGTCTAGCAGCCATGTTGTACGCGGGAATGTGAAATGATTTCATATCTAGTAAAAACCTTAAAAACAGCTCGTTTTCGTCATTTGCTATCGAATCGACTTCATGCCAGATCGTCACAATGTCCGCTCCTCTCTATGAAACGGTTATATTTATCGTCAGCAAAGCTATGTCGCTTGCTGCTGTATGCGGAGACACTAAAAGCACCAAGTAGAACATAAAATAAGCTCCGAAGTTGATGTAATAGCCAGTAAGAAGCAGTACAATTCAAGTTTTAGTTATCGGTTATTGACTTTGTAGCCGGCTTTGGTGCCTTAGACAATGGCTAGGACCTTAAGAGTATGCATGAAGAGAGGTCTAGCGGCCACGTATTACGGGAGAGTGTAAAAAGTGTTCATATAGTGAAAACCTGTAAAATCCGCCCGGTTTCGTCATTTCCTATCGAATCGACTTAATGCCAGATCGCCACATTGGCCGCTCTTGTCTAAGAAACGGTTACACTTTCCGTCTGCAAAGCTATGTCGCGTGCCGTGGTATGCGAAGACACTAAAAGGACCATAGTAGAACGCAGAAGAAGCTTCTAAGTTGATGTGATAGATAGTAAGAAGCAGTAGAAATCAAATTTTGTATTCAATTATTGTCTTTTTAGCAGGCTTTGGTGCCTTGGACATGAGATAGGACCTTAAAATATTGCATGGAGAGAGGTCTAGCAGCCACGTTGAACGGTAGAATGTGAAAGGTGTTCGTATGTAGTAAAAACCTGTAATATCCGCCCGTTTTCGTCCTTTGCTATCGAATCGACTCTAAGCCAGATCGTCACACTGGCCGCTCTTCTCTATGAAACTGTTACACGTTTCGTCTGCAAAGCTATTTCACTTGCTGCGGTATGCGGAGACACTAAAAGCACCATAGTAGAACATAAAACAAGCTTCTAAGTTGATGTAATAGCCAGTAAGAAGAAGTAAAATTCAAGTTCGAGTTATCGATTATGGTTTTCTTAGCCGGCTTTGGTGCCTTGGACATGAGCTACTATCTTAAGATTTTGCCTGAAGGGAGGTCTAGCAGCCGCGTTGCACGGGAGAATGTGAAAAGTGTACATATGTAGTAAAAACCTGTAAAATCCGCCCGTTTTCGTCATTTGCTATCGAATCGACTCGATGCCAGATCGTCACATTGGCCGCTCCTCTCTAAGAAACGGTTACACTTTCCGTCTGCAAAGCTACGTCGCCTGCTGTGGTATGCGAAGACACTAAAAGGACCATAGTAGAACGCAAAAGAAGCTTCTAAGTTGATGTGATAGCCAGTGAGAAGCTATACAAATCAAGTTTTAGTTGTCGATTATTGACTTTTTAGCCGGCTTTGGTGCCTTGGACAAGAGGTAGGACCTTAAGGTTTTGCATGAAGTGAGGTCTAGCAGCCACGTTGCACGGAAGGGTGTGAAAGGTGTTCGAATGTAGTAAAAACCTCTAAAATCCGCCCGTTTTCGTCACTTGCTACCGAATCGACTTAATGCCAGATCGTCACATTGGCCGATCTTCTCTATGAAACGGTTACACTTTTCGTTCAAAAATGGTTCAAATGGCTCTGAGCACTATGGGACTCAACTGCTGTGGTCATTAGTCCCCTAGAACTTAGAACTATTTAAACCTAACTAACCTAAGGACATCACACACATCCATGCCCGAGGCAGGATTCGAACCTGCGACCGTAGCAGTCGCACGGTTCCGGACTGCGCGCCTAGAACCGCGTCACCACCGCGGCCGGCACACTTTTCGTCTGCAAAGCTATTTCACTTGCTGCGGTATGCGGAGACACTAAAAGCACCATAGTAGAACATAAAACAAGCTTCTTAGTTGATGTAATAGCCAGTAAGAAGAAGTAAAATTCAAGTTCGAGTTATCGATTATTGTTTTTTTCAGCCGGCTTTCGCGCCGTGCACATGAGCTAGTTCCTTGAGATTTTGCCTGAAGGGAGGTCTAGCAGCCACGTTGCACGGGAGAATGTGAAAAGTGTTCATATGTAGTAAAAACCTGTAAAATCCGCCCGTTTTCGTAATTTGCTATCGAATCGACTTCATGCCAGATCGTCACAATGTCCGCTCCTCTCTATGAAACGGTTATATTTATCGTCAGCAAAGCTATGTCGCTTGCTGCTGTATGCGGCGACACTAAAAGCACCAAGTAGAACATAAAAAAAGCTTCGAAGTTGATGTAATAGCCAGTAAGAAGCAGTACAATTCAAGTTTTAGTTATTGGTTATATACTTTGTAGCCGGCTTTGGTGCCTTGGACAATGGCTAGGACCTTAAGAGTATGCATGAAGAGAGGTCTAGCGGCCACGTATCACGGGAGAATGTAAAAAGTGTTCATATGTAGTAAAAACCTGTAAAATCCGCCCGGTTTCGTCATTTCCTATCGAATCGACTTAATGCCAGATCGCCACATTGGCCGCTCTTCTCTAAGAAACGGTTACACTTTCTGTCTGCAAAGCTATGTCGGGTGCTGCGGTATTTGGAGACAGTAAAAGCAACATAGTATAACACAAAAGAAGCTTCTAAGTTGATGTAATTGCCAGTGAGAAGGAGTACAATTAAAATTTTAGTTATCGATTATTGAATTTTTAGTCGGCTTTGGTGCCGTGGACATGAGCTAGTTCCTTGAGATTTTGCCTGAAGGGAGGTCTAGCAGCCACGTTGCACGGGAGAATGTGAAAAGTGTACATTTGTAGTAAAAACCTGTAAAATCCGCCCGTTTTCGTCATTTGCTGTCGAATCGACTTCATGCCAGATCGTCACACTGGCCGCTCTTCTCTATGAAACTGTTACACGTTTCGTCTGCAAAGCTATTTCACTTGCTGCGGTATGCGGAGACACTAAAAGCACCATAGTAGAACATAAAACAAGCTTCTAAGTTGATGTAATAGCCAGTAAGAAGAAGTGAAATCCAAGATCGAGTTATCGATTATGGTTTTTTTTGCCGGCTTTGGTGCCTTGGACATGAGCTACTACTTTAAGATTTTGCCTGAAGTGATGTCTATCAGCCATGTTGTACGCGGGAATGTGAAATGTGTTCATATGTAGTAAAAACCTTAAAAACTGCTCCTTTTCGTCATTTGCTATCGAATCGACTTAATGCCAGATTGTCACATTGGCCGATCTTCTCTATGAAACGGTTACTCTTTCCGTCTGCAAAGCTATGTCACGTGCTGCGGTATGCGGAGACAATAAAAGCAACATAGTAGAACGCAGAAGAAGCTTCTAAGTTGATGTGATAGTCAGAAAGAAGCACTACAAATCAAGTTTTAGTTATCGATTATTGACTTTGTAGCCGGCTTTGGTATTTTGGACATGAGCTAGGAACTTACGATTTTGCATGAAGAGAGGTCTAGTAGCCACATTGCACGGGAGAATGTGAAAAGTGTTCATATGTAGCAGAAACCTGTAAAATCGGCCAGTTTTCTTCATTTGCTATCGAATCGACTTCATGCCAGATCGTCACACTGGCCGCTCTTCTCACTGAAACGGTTACATTTTTCGTCTGCAAAGCTATGACACGTGCTGCGGTAAGCGGAGACACTAAAAGCACCAAGTAGAACACAGAAGAAGCTTCTAAGTTGAAGTAATAGCCAGTAAGAAGCAGTACAATTCAAGTTTTAGTTATCGGTTATTGACTTTGTAGCCGGCTTTGGTGCCTTAGACAATGGCTAGGACCTTAAGAGTATGCATGAAGAGAGGTCTAGCGGCCACGTATCACGGGAGAATGTAAAAAGTGTTCATATGTAGTAAAAAACCTGTAAAACCCGCCCGGTTTCGTCATTTCCTATCGAATCGACTTAATGCCAGATCGCCACATTGGCCGCTCTTGTCTAAGAAACGGTTACACTTTCCGTCTGCAAAGCTATGTCGCGTGCCATGGTATGCGAAGACACTAAAAGGACCATAGTAGAACGCAGAAGAAGCTTCTAAGTTGATGTGATCGATAGTAAGAAGCAGTAGAAATCAAATTTAGTTTTCAATTATTGTCTTTTTAGCCGGCTTTGGTGCCTTGGACATGAGATAGGACCTTAAAATATTGCATGAAGAGAGGTCTAGTAGCCACGTTGAACGGTAGAATGTGAAAGGTGTTCGTATGTAGTAAAAACCTGTAAAATCCGCCCGTTTTCGTCGTTTGCTATCGAATCGACTCTAAGCCAGATCGTCACACTGGCCGCTCTTCTCTATGAAACTGTTACACGTTTCGTCTGCAAAGCTATTTCACTTGCTGCGGTATGCGGAGACACTAAAAGCACCATAGTAGAACATAAAACAAGCTTCTAAGTTGATGTAATAGCCAGTAAGAAGAAGTAAAATTCAAGTTCGAGTTATCGATTATGGTTTTTTAGCCGGCTTTGGTGCCTTCGACATGAGCTACTACCTTAAGATTTTGCCTGAAGGGAGGTCTAGCAGCCACGTTGCACGGGAGAATGTGAAAAGTGTTCATATGTAGTAAAAACCTATAAAATCTGCCCGTTTTCGTCATTTGCTATGGAGTCGACTTAATGCCAGATCGTCACATTGGCCGCTCTTCTCTGTGAAATTGTTACACTTTTCGTCTGCAAAGCTATGTCTGCTGCTACGGTATGCGGAGACAGTAAAAGCAACATAGTAGAACACAAAAGAAGCTTCTAAGTTGATGTAATTGCCAGTGAGAAGGAGTACAATTAAAATTTTAGTTATCGATTATTGAATTTTTAGTCGGCTTACGTGCCGTGGACATGAGCTAGTTCCTTGAGATTTTGCCTGAAGGGAGGTCTAGCAGCCACGTTGCACGGGAGAATGTGAAAAGTGTACATTTGTAGTAAAAACCTGTAAAATCCGCCCGTTTTCGTCATTTGCTGTCGAATCGACTCTAAGCCAGATCGTCACACTGGCCGCTCTTCTCTATGAAACTGTTACACGTTTCGTCTGCAAAGCTATTTCACTTGCTGCGGTATGCGGAGACACTAAAAGCACCATAGTAGAACATAAAACAAGCTTCTAAGTTGATGTAATAGCCAGTAAGAAGAAATAAAATTCAAGTTCGAGTTATCGATTATGGTTTTTTTTGCCGGCTTTGGTGCCTTGGACATGAGCTACTACCTTAAGATTTTGCCTGAAGTGATGTCTATCAGCCATGTTGTACGCGGGAATGTGAAATGTGTTCATATGTAGTAAAAACCTTAAAAACTGCTCCTTTTCGTCATTTGCTATCGAATCGACTTAATGCCAGATTGTCACATTGGCCGATCTTCTCTATGAAACGGTTACTCTTTCCGTCTGCAAAGCTATGTCACGTGCTGCGGTATGCGGAGACAATAAAAGCAACATAGTAGAACGCAGAAGAAGCTTCTAAGTTGATGTGATAGTCAGAAAGAAGCACTACAAATCAAGTTTTAGTTATCGATTATTGACTTTGTAGCCGGCTTTGGTATTTTGGACATGAGCTAGGAACTTACGATTTTGCATGAAGAGAGGTCTAGTAGCCACATTGCACGGGAGAATGTGAAAAGTGTTCATATGTAGCAGAAACCTGTAAAATCGGCCAGTTTTCTTCATTTGCTATCGAATCGACTTAAAGCCAGATCGTCACACTGGCCGCTCTTCTCACTGAAACGGTTACATTTTTCGTCTGCAAAGCTATGACACGTGCTGCGGTATGCGGAGACACTAAAAGCACTATAGTACAACACAAAACAAGCTTCTAACTTGATGTAATAGCCAGTAAGAAGAAGTAAAATTCAAGTTTGAGTTATCGATTATTGACTTTTTAGCCGGCTTTGGTGCCTTGGACATGAACTAGGACCTTAAGTGTATGCATGAAGAGAGGTCTAGCAGCCACGCTTCACGGGAGAATGTAAAAAGTGTTCATATGTAGTAAAAACCTGTAAAATCCAACTGTTTTCGTCATCTCCTATCGAATCGATTTAATGCCAGATCGTCACATTGGCCGCTCTTCTCTAAGAAACGGTTACATTTATCGTCTGCAAAGCTGTGTCGCGTGCTGTGGTATGCGAAGACACTAAAAGGACCATAGTAGAACGCAGAAGAAACTTCTAAGTTGATTTGATAGCCAGTAAGAAGCTATACAAATCAAGTTTTAGTTGTCCATTATTGACTTTTCAGCCGGCTTTGGTGCCTTGGACAAAAGATAGTACCTTAAGATTTTGCCTGAAGAGAGGTCTATTACCACGTTGCGCGGGAGAATGTGAAAAGTGTTCGTATGTAGTAAAAACCTGTAAAATCTGACTGTTTTCGTTATTTGCTATCGAATCGACTTAATGCCAGATCGTCACATTGGCCGCTCTTCTCTATGAAACGGTTACACTTTTCGTCTGCAAAGCTATGACGGGTGCTGCGGTATTTGGAGACAGTAAAAGCAATATAGTAGAACACAAAAGAAGCTTGTAAGTTGATGTAATTGCCAGTAAGAAGCAGTACAATTAAAATTTTAGTTATCGATTATTGATTTTTTAGGCGGCTTTGGTGCCGTGGACATGAGCTATTTCCTTGAGATTTTGAATGAAGGGAGGTCTAGCAGCCACGTTGCACGGGAGAATGTGAAAAGTGTACATATGTAGTAAAAACCTGTAAAATCGGCCCGTTTTCGTCATTTGCTATCGAATCGACTCAATGCCAGATCGTCACATTGGCCGCTCCTCTCTAAGAAACGGTTACACTTTCCGTCTGCAAAGCTACGTCGCGTGCTGTGGTATGCGAAGACACTAAAAGCACCATAGTAGAACATAAAACAAGCTTCTTAGTTGACGTAATAGCCAGTAAGAAGAAGTAAAATTCAAGTTCGAGTTATCGATTATTGTTTTTTTAGCCGGCTTTGGCGCCGTGGACATGAGCTAGTTCCTTGAGATTTTGCCTGAAGGGAGGTCTAGCAGCCACGTTGCACGGGAGAATGTGAAAAGTGTACATTTGTAGTAAAAACCTGTAAAATCCGCCTGTTTTCGTCATTTGCTGTCGAATCGACTCAATGCCAGATCGTCACATTGGCCGCTCTTCTCTAAGAAACGGATACACTTTCCGTCTGCGAAGCTATGTCGCGTGCAGCGGTATGCGAAGACACTAAAAGGACCATAGTAGAACGTAGAAGAAACTTCTAAGTTGATGTGATAGATAGTAAGAAGCAGTAGAAATCAAATTTAGTTTCCGATTATTGTCTTTTTAGCCGGCTTTGGTGCGTTGGACATGAGCTAGGACCTTAAAATATTGCATGAAGTGAGGTCTAGCAGCCACGTTGCACGGAAGGTTGTGAAAGGTGTTCGAATGTAGTAAAAACCCCTAAAATCCGACCGTTTTCGTCCTTTGCTATCGAATCGACTCAAAGCCAGATCGTCACACTGGCCGCTCTTCTCTATGAAACTCTTACACGTTTCGTCTGTAAAGCTATGTCGCGTCCTGCTGTATGCGGATACACTAAAAGCACAATCGTAGATCACACAAGAAGTTTCTAAGTTGGTGTAATAGCCAGTAAGAAGCAGTACAATTCAAGTTTTAGTTTTCGATTATTGACATTTTTGCCACCTTTGCTCCATGGACATGAGCTCGAACCTTAAGATTTTGCATGAAGGGAGGTCTAGCAGACCGTGTTGCACGGTAGAATGTGAAAGTTGTTTGTAGGTAGTAAAAACCTGTAAAATCCAAGCGTTTTCGTCATTTGCTATCGAATCGACTTAATGCCAGATCGTCACATTGGCCGCTCTTCTCTATGAAACAGTTACACGTTTCGTCTGTAATGCTATGTCGCGTGCTGCGGTATGCGGAGACACTAAAATCACCATAGTAGAACACAAAAGAAGCTTCTAAGTTGATGTAATTGCCAGTAAGAAGCAGTACAATTCAAGTTTTAGTTATCGATTATTGACATTTTTGCCACCTTTGGTCCATGGACATGAGCTCTAACCTTAAGATTTTGCATGAAGGGAGGTCTAGCAGACCGCGTTGCACGGTAGAATGAGAAAGTTGTTTGTAGGTAGTAAAAACCTGTAAAATCCGAGCGTTTTCGTCATTTGCTATCGAATCGACTTAATGCCAGATCGTCACATTTGCCGCTCTTCTCTATGAAACAGTTACACGTTTCGTCTGTAATGCTATGTCGCGTGCTGCGGTATGCGGAGACACTAAAAGCACAATAGTAGATCACACAAGAAGCTTCTAAGTTGGTGTAATAGCCAGTAAGAAGCAGTACAATTCAAGTTTTAGTTTTCGATTATTGACATTTTTGCCACCTTTGGTCCATGGACATGAGCTCTAACCTTAAGATTTTGCATGAAGGGAGGTCTAGCAGACCGCGTTGCACGGTAGAATGTGAAAGTTGTTTGTAGGTAGTAAAAACCTGTAAAATCCGCCCGTTTTCGTCATTTGCTACCGAATCGACTCAATGCCAGATCGTCACATTGGCCGCTCCTCTCTAAGAAACGGTTACACTTTCCGTCTACAAAGGTACGTCGCGTGCTGTGGTATGCGAAGACACTAAAAGGACCATAGTAGAACGCAGAAGAAGCTTCTAAGTTGATGTGATAGATAGTAAGAAGCTTTACAAATCAAGTTTTAGTTGTCGATTATTGACTTTTTAGCCGGCTTTGGTGCCTTGGACAAGAGCTAGGACATGAAGGTTTTGCATGAAGTGAGGTCTAGAAGCCACGTTGCACGGAAGGGTGTGAAAGGTGTTCGAATGTTGTAAAAACCTCTAAAATCCGCCCGTTTTCGTCACTTGCTGTCGAATCGACTCAATGCCAGATCGTCACATTGGCCGCTCTTCTCTAAGAAACGGATACACTTTCCGTCTGCAAAGCTATGTCGCGTGCTGCGGTATGCGGAGACACGAAAAGCACAATCGTAGATCACACAAGAAGCTTCTAAGTTGGTGTAATAGCCAGTAAGAAGCAGTACAATTCAAGTTTTAGTTATCGATTATTGACATTTTTGCCATCTTTGGTCCAAGGACATGAGCTCGAACCTTAAGATTTTGCATGAAGGGAGGTCTAGCAGCAAGCGTTGCACGGTAGAATGTGTAAAGTGTTCGTAGGTAGTAAAAACCTGTAAAATCCGAGCGTTTTCGTCATTTGCTATCGAATCGACTTAATGACATATCGTCACATTGGTCGCTCTTCTCTATGAAACGGTTACACGTTTCGTCTGTAATGCTATGTCGCGTGCTACGGTATGCGAAGACACTAAAATCACAATAGTAGAACACAGAAGAAGGTTCTAAGTTGATGTATTAGCCAGTGAGAAGCACTACAATTTTAGTTTTAGATATCGATTATTGTCTCTTTAGCCGGCTTTGGTGCCTTCGACATGAGCTAGTACCTTATGATTTTTCCTGAAGAGAGGTCTATTACCACGTTGCGCGTGAGAATGTGAAAAGTGTTCATATGTATTAAAAACCTGTAAAATCTGCCCGTTTTCGTTATTTGCTATCGAATCGACTTAATGCCATATCGTCACATTGGCCGCTCTTCTCTATGAAACGGTTACACTTTTCGTCTGCAAAGCTATGTCGTGTGCTGCGGTATGTGGAGACAGTAAAAGCAACATAGTAGAACACAAAAGAAGCTTCTAAGTTGATGTAATTGCCAGTAAGAAGCAGTAATATTAAAATTTTAGTTATCGATTATTTATTTTTTAGTCGGCTTTGGCGGCGTGGACATGAGCTACTTCCTTGAGATTTTGCCTGAAGACAGGTCTAGCAGCCACGTTGCACGGGAGAATGTGAAAGGTGTTCGTAGGTAGTAAAAACCTGTAAAATCTGCCCGTTTGCGTTATTTGCTATCGAATCGACTTAATGCCAGATCGTCACATTGGCCGATCTTCTCTATGGAACGGTTACACTTTTCGTCTGCAAAGCTATTTCACTTGCTGCGGTATGCGGAGACACTAAAAGCACCATAGTAGAACATAAAACAAGCTTCTTAGTTGATGTAATAGCCAGTAAGAAGAAGTAAAATTCAAGTTCGAATTATCGATTATTGTTTTTTTAGCCGGCTTTGGCGCCGTGGACATGAGCTAGTTCCTTGAGATTTTGCCTGAAGGGAGGTCTAGCAGCTACGTTGCACGGGAGAATGTGAAAAGTGTTCATATGTAGTAAAAACCTGTAAAATCTGCCCGTTTTCGTCATTTGCTATCGAATCGACTTAATGCCAGATCGTCACATTGGCCGCTCCTCTCTAAGAAACGGTTACACTTTCCGTCTGCAAAGCTACGTCGTGTGCTGTGGTATGCGAAGACACTAAAAGGACCATAGTAGAACGCAGAAGAAGCTTCTAAGTTGATGTGATCGATAGTAAGAAGCAGTAGAAATCAAATTTAGTTTTCAATTATTGTCTTTTTAGCCGGCTTTGGTGCCTTGGACATGAGATAGGACCTTAAAATATTGCATGAAGAGAGGTCTAGTAGCCACGTTGAACGGTAGAATGTGAAAGGTGTTCGTATGTAGTAAAAACCTGTAAAATCCGCCCGTTTTCGTCGTTTGCTATCGAATCGACTCTAAGCCAGATCGTCACACTGGCCGCTCTTCTCTATGAAACTGTTACACGTTTCGTCTGCAAAGCTATTTCACTTGCTGCGGTATGCGGAGACACTAAAAGCACCATAGTAGAACATAAAACAAGCTTCTAAGTTGATGTAATAGCCAGTAAGAAGAAGTAAAATTCAAGTTCGAGTTATCGATTATGGTTTTTTAGCCGGCTTTGGTGCCTTCGACATGAGCTACTACCTTAAGATTTTGCCTGAAGGGAGGTCTAGCAGCCACGTTGCACGGGAGAATGTGAAAAGTGTTCATATGTAGTAAAAACCTATAAAATCTGCCCGTTTTCGTCATTTGCTATGGAGTCGACTTAATGCCAGATCGTCACATTGGCCGCTCTTCTCTGTGAAATTGTTACACTTTTCGTCTGCAAAGCTATGTCTGCTGCTACGGTATGCGGAGACAGTAAAAGCAACATAGTAGAACACAAAAGAAGCTTCTAAGTTGATGTAATTGCCAGTGAGAAGGAGTACAATTAAAATTTTAGTTATCGATTATTGAATTTTTAGTCGGCTTACGTGCCGTGGACATGAGCTAGTTCCTTGAGATTTTGCCTGAAGGGAGGTCTAGCAGCCACGTTGCACGGGAGAATGTGAAAAGTGTACATTTGTAGTAAAAACCTGTAAAATCCGCCCGTTTTCGTCATTTGCTGTCGAATCGACTCTAAGCCAGATCGTCACACTGGCCGCTCTTCTCTATGAAACTGTTACACGTTTCGTCTGCAAAGCTATTTCACTTGCTGCGGTATGCGGAGACACTAAAAGCACCATAGTAGAACATAAAACAAGCTTCTAAGTTGATGTAATAGCCAGTAAGAAGAAATAAAATTCAAGTTCGAGTTATCGATTATGGTTTTTTTTGCCGGCTTTGGTGCCTTGGACATGAGCTACTACCTTAAGATTTTGCCTGAAGTGATGTCTATCAGCCATGTTGTACGCGGGAATGTGAAATGTGTTCATATGTAGTAAAAACCTTAAAAACTGCTCCTTTTCGTCATTTGCTATCGAATCGACTTAATGCCAGATTGTCACATTGGCCGATCTTCTCTACGAAACGGTTACTCTTTCCGACTGCAAAGCTATGTCACGTGCTGCGGTATGCGGAGACAATAAAAGCAACATAGTAGAACGCAGAAGAAGCTTCTAAGTTGATGTGATAGTCAGAAAGAAGCACTACAAATCAAGTTTTAGTTATCGATTATTGACTTTGTAGCCGGCTTTGGTATTTTGGACATGAGCTAGGAACTTACGATTTTGCATGAAGAGAGGTCTAGTAGCCACATTGCACGGGAGAATGTGAAAAGTGTTCATATGTAGCAGAAACCTGTAAAATCGGCCAGTTTTCTTCATTTGCTATCGAATCGACTTAAAGCCAGATCGTCACACTGGCCGCTCTTCTCACTGAAACGGTTACATTTTTCGTCTGCAAAGCTATGACACGTGCTGCGGTATGCGGAGACACTAAAAGCACTATAGTACAACACAAAACAAGCTTCTAACTTGATGTAATAGCCAGTAAGAAGAAGTAAAATTCAAGTTTGAGTTATCGATTATTGACTTTTTAGCCGGCTTTGGTGCCTTGGACATGAACTAGGACCTTAAGTGTATGCATGAAGAGAGGTCTAGCAGCCACGCTTCACGGGAGAATGTAAAAAGTGTTCATATGTAGTAAAAACCTGTAAAATCCAACTGTTTTCGTCATCTCCTATCGAATCGATTTAATGCCAGATCGTCACATTGGCCGCTCTTCTCTAAGAAACGGTTACATTTATCGTCTGCAAAGCTGTGTCGCGTGCTGTGGTATGCGAAGACACTAAAAGGACCATAGTAGAACGCAGAAGAAACTTCTAAGTTGATTTGATAGCCAGTAAGAAGCTATACAAATCAAGTTTTAGTTGTCCATTATTGACTTTTCAGCCGGCTTTGGTGCCTTGGACAAAAGATAGTACCTTAAGATTTTGCCTGAAGAGAGGTCTATTACCACGTTGCGCGGGAGAATGTGAAAAGTGTTCGTATGTAGTAAAAACCTGTAAAATCTGACTGTTTTCGTTATTTGCTATCGAATCGACTTAATGCCAGATCGTCACATTGGCCGCTCTTCTCTATGAAACGGTTACACTTTTCGTCTGCAAAGCTATGACGGGTGCTGCGGTATTTGGAGACAGTAAAAGCAATATAGTAGAACACAAAAGAAGCTTGTAAGTTGATGTAATTGCCAGTAAGAAGCAGTACAATTAAAATTTTAGTTATCGATTATTGATTTTTTAGGCGGCTTTGGTGCCGTGGACATGAGCTATTTCCTTGAGATTTTGAATGAAGGGAGGTCTAGCAGCCACGTTGCACGGGAGAATGTGAAAAGTGTACATATGTAGTAAAAACCTGTAAAATCGGCCCGTTTTCGTCATTTGCTATCGAATCGACTCAATGCCAGATCGTCACATTGGCCGCTCCTCTCTAAGAAACGGTTACACTTTCCGTCTGCAAAGCTACGTCGCGTGCTGTGGTATGCGAAGACACTAAAAGCACCATAGTAGAACATAAAACAAGCTTCTTAGTTGACGTAATAGCCAGTAAGAAGAAGTAAAATTCAAGTTCGAGTTATCGATTATTGTTTTTTTAGCCGGCTTTGGCGCCGTGGACATGAGCTAGTTCCTTGAGATTTTGCCTGAAGGGAGGTCTAGCAGCCACGTTGCACGGGAGAATGTGAAAAGTGTACATTTGTAGTAAAAACCTGTAAAATCCGCCTGTTTTCGTCATTTGCTGTCGAATCGACTCAATGCCAGATCGTCACATTGGCCGCTCTTCTCTAAGAAACGGATACACTTTCCGTCTGCGAAGCTATGTCACGTGCAGCGGTATGCGAAGACACTAAAAGGACCATAGTAGAACGTAGAAGAAACTTCTAAGTTGATGTGATAGATAGTAAGAAGCAGTAGAAATCAAATTTAGTTTCCGATTATTGTCTTTTTAGCCGGCTTTGGTGCGTTGGACATGAGCTAGGACCTTAAAATATTGCATGAAGTGAGGTCTAGCAGCCACGTTGCACGGAAGGTTGTGAAAGGTGTTCGAATGTAGTAAAAACCCCTAAAATCCGACCGTTTTCGTCCTTTGCTATCGAATCGACTCAAAGCCAGATCGTCACACTGGCCGCTCTTCTCTATGAAACTCTTACACGTTTCGTCTGTAAAGCTATGTCGCGTCCTGCTGTATGCGGATACACTAAAAGCACAATCGTAGATCACACAAGAAGTTTCTAAGTTGGTGTAATAGCCAGTAAGAAGCAGTACAATTCAAGTTTTAGTTTTCGATTATTGACATTTTTGCCACCTTTGCTCCATGGACATGAGCTCGAACCTTAAGATTTTGCATGAAGGGAGGTCTAGCAGACCGTGTTGCACGGTAGAATGTGAAAGTTGTTTGTAGGTAGTAAAAACCTGTAAAATCCAAGCGTTTTCGTCATTTGCTATCGAATCGACTTAATGCCAGATCGTCACATTGGCCGCTCTTCTCTATGAAACAGTTACACGTTTCGTCTGTAATGCTATGTCGCGTGCTGCGGTATGCGGAGACACTAAAATCACCATAGTAGAACACAAAAGAAGCTTCTAAGTTGATGTAATTGCCAGTAAGAAGCAGTACAATTCAAGTTTTAGTTATCGATTATTGACATTTTTGCCACCTTTGGTCCATGGACATGAGCTCGAACCTTAAGATTTTGCATGAAGGAGGTCTAGCAGACCGCGTTGCACGGTAGAATGAGAAAGTTGTTTGTAGGTAGTAAAAACCTGTAAAATCCGAGCGTTTTCGTCATTTGCTATCGAATCGACTTAATGCCAGATCGTCACATTTGCCGCTCTTCTCTATGAAACAGTTACACGTTTCGTCTGTAATGCTATGTCGCGTGCTGCGGTATGCGGAGACACTAAAAGCACAATAGTAGATCACACAAGAAGCTTCTAAGTTGGTGTAATAGCCAGTAAGAAGCAGTACAATTCAAGTTTTAGTTTTCGATTATTGACATTTTTGCCACCTTTGGTCCATGGACATGAGCTCTAACCTTAAGATTTTGCATGAAGGGAGGTCTAGCAGACCGCGTTGCACGGTAGAATGTGAAAGTTGTTTGTAGGTAGTAAAAACCTGTAAAATCCGCCCGTTTTCGTCATTTGCTACCGAATCGACTCAATGCCAGATCGTCACATTGGCCGCTCCTCTCTAAGAAACGGTTACACTTTCCGTCTACAAAGGTACGTCGCGTGCTGTGGTATGCGAAGACACTAAAAGGACCATAGTAGAACGCAGAAGAAGCTTCTAAGTTGATGTGATAGATAGTAAGAAGCTTTACAAATCAAGTTTTAGTTGTCGATTATTGACTTTTTAGCCGGCTTTGGTGCCTTGGACAAGAGCTAGGACATGAAGGTTTTGCATGAAGTGAGGTCTAGAAGCCACGTTGCACGGAAGGGTGTGAAAGGTGTTCGAATGTTGTAAAAACCTCTAAAATCCGCCCGTTTTCGTCACTTGCTGTCGAATCGACTCAATGCCAGATCGTCACATTGGCCGCTCTTCTCTAAGAAACGGATACACTTTCCGTCTGCAAAGCTATGTCGCGTGCTGCGGTATGCGGAGACACGAAAAGCACAATCGTAGATCACACAAGAAGCTTCTAAGTTGGTGTAATAGCCAGTAAGAAGCAGTACAATTCAAGTTTTAGTTATCGATTATTGACATTTTTGCCATCTTTGGTCCAAGGACATGAGCTCGAACCTTAAGATTTTGCATGAAGGGAGGTCTAGCAGCAAGCGTTGCACGGTAGAATGTGTAAAGTGTTCGTAGGTAGTAAAAACCTGTAAAATCCGAGCGTTTTCGTCATTTGCTATCGAATCGACTTAATGACATATCGTCACATTGGTCGCTCTTCTCTATGAAACGGTTACACGTTTCGTCTGTAATGCTATGTCGCGTGCTACGGTATGCGAAGACACTAAAATCACAATAGTAGAACACAGAAGAAGGTTCTAAGTTGATGTATTAGCCAGTGAGAAGCACTACAATTTTAGTTTTAGTTATCGATTATTGTCTCTTTAGCCGGCTTTGGTGCCTTCGACATGAGCTAGTACCTTAAGATTTTGCCTGAAGAGAGGTCTATTACCACGTTGCGCGTGAGAATGTGAAAAGTGTTCATATGTATTAAAAACCTGTAAAATCTGCCCGTTTTCGTTATTTGCTATCGAATCGACTTAATGCCATATCGTCACATTGGCCGCTCTTCTCTATGAAACGGTTACACTTTTCGTCTGCAAAGCTATGTCGTGTGCTGCGGTATGTGGAGACAGTAAAAGCAACATAGTAGAACACAAAAGAAGCTTCTAAGTTGATGTAATTGCCAGTAAGAAGCAGTAATATTAAAATTTTAGTTATCGATTATTTATTTTTTAGTCGGCTTTGGCGGCGTGGACATGAGCTACTTCCTTGAGATTTTGCCTGAAGACAGGTCTAGCAGCCACGTTGCACGGGAGAATGTGAAAGGTGTTCGTAGGTAGTAAAAACCTGTAAAATCTGCCCGTTTGCGTTATTTGCTATCGAATCGACTTAATGCCAGATCGTCACATTGGCCGATCTTCTCTATGGAACGGTTACACTTTTCGTCTGCAAAGCTATTTCACTTGCTGCGGTATGCGGAGACACTAAAAGCACCATAGTAGAACATAAAACAAGCTTCTTAGTTGATGTAATAGCCAGTAAGAAGAAGTAAAATTCAAGTTCGAATTATCGATTATTGTTTTTTTAGCCGGCTTTGGCGCCGTGGACATGAGCTAGTTCCTTGAGATTTTGCCTGAAGGGAGGTCTAGCAGCTACGTTGCACGGGAGAATGTGAAAAGTGTTCATATGTAGTAAAAACCTGTAAAATCTGCCCGTTTTCGTCATTTGCTATCGAATCGACTTAATGCCAGATCGTCACATTGGCCGCTCCTCTCTAAGAAACGGTTACACTTTCCGTCTGCAAAGCTACGTCGCGTGCTGTGGTATGCGAAGACACTAAAAGGACCATAGTAGAACGCAGAAGAAACTTCTAAGTTGATGTGATAGATAGTAAGATGCAGTAGAAATCAAATTTAGTTTCCGATTATTGTCTTTTTAGCCGGCTTTGGTGCGTTGGACATGAGCTAGGACCTTAAAATATTGCATGAAGAGAGATCTAGCAGCCACGTTGAACGGTAGAATGTGAAAGGTGTTCGAATGTAGTAAAAGCCTCTAAAATCCGCCGGTATTCGTCATTTGCTATGGAATCGACTGAAAGCCAGATCGTCACATTGCCCGCTCTTCTCTAAGAAACGGTTACACTTTCCGTCTGCAAAGCTACGTCGCGTGCTGTGGTATGCGAAGACACTAAAAGGACCATAGTAGAACGCAGAAGAAGCTTCTAAGTTGATGTGATAGATAGTAAGAAGCTATACAAATCAAGTTTTAGTTGTCGATTATCGACTTTTTAGCCGGCTTTGGTGCCTTGGACAAGAGCTAGGAACTTAAGGTTTTGCATGAAGTGAGGTCTAGCAGCCACGTTGCACGGAAGGGTGTGAAAGGTGTTCGAATGTAGTAAAAACCCCTAAAATCCGCCCGTTTTCGTCCTTTGCTATCGAATCGACTCAAAGCCAGGTCGTCACACTGGCCGCTCTTCTCTATGAAACTCTTACACGTTTCGTCTGTAAAGCTATGTCGCGTCCTGCTGTATGCGGATACACTAAAAGCACAATCGTAGATCACACAAGAAGTTTCTAAGTTGGTGTAATAGCCAGTAAGAAGCAGTACAATTCAAGTTTTAGTTTTCGATTATTGACATTTTTGCCACCTTTGGTCCATGGACATGAGCTCGAACCTTAAGATTTTGCATGAAGGGAGGTCTAGCAGACCGCGTTGCACGGTAGAATGTGAAAGTTGTTTGTAGGTAGTAAAAACCTGTAAAATCCAAGCGTTTTCGTCATTTGCTATCGAATCGACTTAATGCCAGATCGTCACATTGGCCGCTCTTCTCTATGAAACAGTTACACGTTTCGTCTGTAATGCTATGTCGCGTGCTGCGGTATGCGGAGACACTAAAAGCACAATAGTAGATCACACAAGAACCTTCTAAGTTGGTGTAATAGCCAGTAAGAAGCAGTACAATTCAAGTTTTAGTTATCGATTATTGACATTTTTGCCATCTTTGGTGCCTTGGACATGAGCTAGAACCTTAGGATTTTGCATGAATGGAGGTGTGGCTACCCGCATTGCACGGTAGAATGTGAAAGGTGTTCGTAGGTAATAAAAACCTGTAAAATCCGCCCGTTTTCGTCATTTGCTATCGAATCGACTTAATGCCAGATCGTCACATTGACCGCTCTTCTCTATAAAACGGTTACACGTTTAGTCTGTAATGTTATGTCGCGTGCTGCGGTATGCGGAGACACTAAAATCACCATAGTAGAACACAGAAGAAGCTTCTAAGTTGATGTATTAGCCAGTAAGAAGCACTACAATTCTAGTTTTAGTTATCGATTATTGTCTCTTTAGCCGGCTTTGGTGCCTTCGACATGAGCTAGTACCTTAAGTTTTTGAATGAAGAGAGGTCTATTACCACGTTGCGCGGGAGAATGTGAAAAGTGTACATATGTAGTAAAAACCTGCAAAATCCGCCTGTTTTCGTCATTTGCTACCGAATCGACTTCATGCCAGATCGTCACATTGACCGCTCTTCTCGATGAAAAGGTTGCACTTTTCGTCTGCAAAGCTATTTCACTTGCTGCGGTATGCGGAGACACTAAAAGCACCATAGTAGAACATAGAAAAAGCTTGTAACTTTATGTAATACCCAGTAATAAGCAGTACAAATCAAGTTTTAGTTATCGGTTATTGACCTTTAAGCCGGCTTTTTGCCTTGGACATGAGCTAGGACATTAAGATTTTGCGCGAAGTTTGGTCTAGCAGCCACGTTGAACGGTAGAATGTGAAAAATGTTCATATGTAGTAAAAACCTGTAAAATCCGCACGTTTTCGAAATTTGCTATCGAATCAACTTAACGCCAGATCGTCACATCGGCCGCTCTTCTCTATGAGACGGTTACACTTTTCGTCTGCAATGCTATGTGGAGTGGTGCGGTATGCGGAGACACTAAAAGCACCATAGTAGAACACTGAAGAAGCTCGTAAGTTGATGTGATAGCCAGTAAGCAGCAGTACAAATCGAGTTTTAGTCATCGATTATTGTCTCTTTAGCCGGCTTTGATGCCTTGGGAATGAGCTAGGACCTTAATAATTTGCCTGAAGAGAGGTCTATTATCCACGTTGCACGGGAGAGTGTGAAAAGTGTTCATATGTAGTAAGAAACCGTATAACCCGCCCGTTTTCGTCCTTTGCTATCGAATCGACTTAATGCCAGTTCGTCACATTGGCCGATCTCCTCTATGAAACAGTTACACGTTTCGTCTGTAATGCTATGTCGCGTGCTGCGGTATGCGGAGACACTAAAATCACCATAGTAGAACACAGAAGAAGCTTCTAAGTTGATGTATTAGCCAGTAAGAAGCACTACAATTCTAGTTTTAGTTATCGATTATTGTCTCTTTAGCCGGCTTTGGTGCCTTCGACATGAGCTAGTACCTTAAGATTTTGCCTGAAGAGAGGTCTATTACCACGTTGCGCGGGAGAATGTGAAAAGTGTTCATATGTAGTAAAAACCTGTAAAATCTACCCGTTTTCGGCATTTGCTACCGAATCGACTTAATGACAGATCATCACATTGGCGGCTCTTCTCTATGAGACGGTTACACTTTTCGTCTGCAAACCTATGTCGTGTGCTCCGGTATGCGGAGACACTAAAAGCACCATAGTAAAACACTGAAGAAGCTTTTAAGTTGATGTAATAGCAAGTAAGAAGCAGTACAAATCAAGTTTTATTTATTGATTATGGACTTTTTAGCCGGCTTTGGTGCCTTGGACATGAGCTAAGACGTTACGATTTTGCATGAAGGGAGGTCTAGCAGCCGCGTTGCAAGGGAGAATGTGCAAAGTGTTCATATGTAGTAGAAACCAGAAAAATCCGCCCGTTTTCTTCATTTGCTATGGAATCGACTTAATGCCAGATCGTCACATTGGCCGCTATCATCTATGAAACGGTTACATTTTTCTTCTGCAAAGCTATGTCGGGTGCTGCGGAATGCGGAGATACGTAAAGCAACATAATAAAACACAGAAGAAGGTTTTAAGTTGATGTAATAGCCAGTAAGAAGAAGTACAATTCAAGTTATAGTTATCGATTATTGACTTTTTAGCCGGCTTTGGTGCCTTGGACTTGAGCTAGGACCTTAAGATTTTGCACGAAGGGAGGTCTAGCAGCCACGTTGCACGGTAGAATGAGTAAAATGTCCATATGTAGTAAATACCTGTAACATCCGCACGTTTTCTTAATTTGCTATCGAATCCACTTAATGCCAGATCGTCACATCGGCCGCTCTTCTCTATGAAACGGTTACATATGTCGTCTGCAAAGCTATGTCGCGTGCTGCGGTATGCGGAGACACTAATAGCACCATAGTAGAACACTGAAGAAGCTTCTAAGTTCATGTAACAGACAGTATGAAGTAGTACAATTCAAGTTTTAGTTATTGATTATTGACTTTTTAGCCTTCTTTGGTGCCTAGGACATGAGCTTGGACTTGAGATTTTGCCTGAAGGGAGGCCTAGCAACCACGTTGCACGGGAGAATGTGAAAACTGTTCATATGTGGTAAACACCTGAAAAATCTGCCGGTTTTCGTCATTTGCTATTGAATCGACTTAATGCCAGATCGACACATTGGCCGCTCTTCTCTATGAAACGGTTACAATTATCGTCTGGAAAGCTATGTTGCGTGCTGCGGTATCCCTAGACACTGAAAGCACCATAGTAGAACACAGTCTAAGCTTCTGAGTTGATGTAATAGCCAGTCAGAAGCAGTACAATTCAAGTTTTAGTTACCCATTACTGATTTTGAAGCCGGCTTTGCTGCCTTGGACATGAGCTAAGACCTTACGATTCTGCATGAAGGGAGGCCTACCAGCCACATTGCACGGAAGAATGTGAAAAGTGTTCATATGTAGTAAAAACCTGAGAAATCCGCCCGTTGTTGTCATTTGCTATCGAATCGACTAAATGCCAGATCGTCAGTTTTGCCGATCTTGTCTATGAAACGGTTACACTTATCGTCTGCAAAGCTATGTTGCGTGCTGCGGTATCGAGTGACGCTGCAAGCACCATAGTAGAACACAGACGAAGTTTCCAAGTTGATGTAATATCCAGTAAGAAGCAGTACACTTCAACTTTTAGTTATCGGTTATTGACTACTAAGTCGGCCTTTAAGCGTTGGACATGAGATAAGACCTTACGATTTTGCAAGAAGGGAGGTCTACCAGCCACATTGCGCGAGAGAGTGTGAAAAGTGCTCATATGTAGTAAAAACCTAAGAAATCCGCCCGTTTTTGTCATTTGCTATCGAATCGACTTAATACCAGATCGTCACTTTGGCCGCTCTTATGTATGAAACGGTTACACGTATCGTGTGCAAAGCTATATTGCGTGCTGCGGTATCCCGAGACACTGAAAGCACCATAGTAGAACACAGAGGAAGCTTCTAAGTTGATGTAATAGATAGTAAGAAGCAGTACAATTCAAGTTTTAGCTATCAATTATTGACTTTTTAGCCGGCTTTTTGTGCCTTGGATATGAGCTAAGACCTTACGATTTTGCATGAAGGGAGGTCTACCAGCCACGTTGCACGGGAGAGTGTGTAAAGTGTTCATACGTAGTAAAAAACTTAGAGAACCACCCGTTTTTGTCATTTGCAATGGAATCGACTGAATGTCAGATCGTCACCTTGGCCTCTCTTCTCTATGAAACGGTTACACTTATCGACTGGAAAGCTATGTTGCGTGCTGCAGTATGCGGAACCACTAAAATCACAATAGTAGAACACAGAAGAAGCTTCTAAGTTGATGTAATAGCCAGTAAGAAGCAGTACAATTCAAGTTTTAGCTATAGATTCTTGACTATTAAGCAGGGTTTGATGCCTTGGAAATGATCTAAGACCTAATGATTTGGATGAATTGAGGTCCACCACCCACGTTGCACGGGAGTGTGTGAAAAGTGTTCATATGTATTAAAAACCTTAGATATCCGCCCGTTTTTGTCATTTGTATCGAATCGAGTTAATGCCAGATCGTCACATTGGCTGCTCTTCTCTATGAAACGGTTACACTTATCGTCGGCAAAGCTATGTTGCGTGCTGCGGTATCCGGAGACACTGAAAGCACCATAGTAGAACACAGAAGAAGCTTTTAAGTTGATGTAATAACCAGTAAGAAGCAGTAGAATTCAAGTTTTAGTTATCGTTTATTGACTTTTTAGGCGGCTTTGGTGCCTTGGACATGAGCTAAGACGTTACGATTTTGCATGAAGGGAGGTCTACCATCCACGTTGCACGGGAGAGTGTAAAAAGTGTTCATATGTAGTAAAAACCTGAAAAAACCGAACGTTTTTGTCATTTGCTATCTAATCGACTTAATGCCAGATCGTCACTTTGGCCGCTCTTCTCTATGAAACGGTTACACTTATTGTCTGCAAAGCTATGTTGCGTGCTGCGGTATCGGGAGACACTGAAAGCACCATAGTAGAACACAGAAGAAACTTCTAAGTTGGTGGAATAGCCAGTAAGAAGTAGTACAATTCAAGTTTTACTTATCGATTACTGACTTTTTAGACGGCTTTGGTGCCTTGGACATGATCTAAGATCTTACGATTTTGCATGATGGGACGACTACCAGCCACGTTGCATGGGAGAATGTGAAAAGTGTTACAATGCAGTAAAAACCTGAGAAATCTGCCCGTTTAGCTCATTTGCCATCAAATCGACTTAATGCCAGATCGTCACTTTGGCCGCTCTTCTGTATGAAACGGTTACACTTATCGTCTGCAAAGCTATGTTGCGTGCAGCGGTATCCGTTGACACTGAAAGCACCATAGTAGAACACAGAAGAAGCTTCTAAGTTGATGTAATAGCCAGTAAGAAGCAGTATAATTCAAGTTTTAGTTATCGATTATCGAGTTTCAAGCCAGCTTTGGTGTCTTGGACATGAGCTAAGACGTTACGATTTTGCAGGAAGGGAGGTCTAATAGCCACATTGCATGGGAGAGTGTGAAAAGTGTTCATATGTAGTAAAAACCTGAGAAATCCGCCCGATTTTGTAATTTGCTATCGAATCCACTTAATGCCAAATCGTCACTTTGGCGGCTCTTCTCTATGGAACGGTTACACTTATCGACTGCAAAGCTATTTTGCGTGCTGCGGTATCCGGAGACACTGAAAGCACCATAGTGGAACATTGATGAAGCTTCTATATTGATGTAATAGACAGTAAGAAGCAGTACAATTCAAGTATTAGTTATCGATTATTGACTTTTAAGCCGGCTTTGGTGCCTTGGACATGAGCTAAGACCCTACGATTTTGCATGAAGGGAAGTATAGCAGCCACGTTGCAAAGGAGAGTGTGTAAAGTGTTCATACGTAGTAAAAACATGAGAGAAACGCCGGTTTTTGTCATTTGCTATGGAATCGACTTCATGCCAGATCGTCACTTTGGCCGCTCTTCTCTATGAAACATTTACACTTATCGTCTGGAAAGCTATATTGCGTGCTGCGGTATCCGGAGACACTGAAAGTACCATAGTAGAACACAAGCTTCTAAGTTGATGTAGTGGATAGTAAGAAGCAGTATAACTAAAGTTTTAGTTCTCGATTAGTGACGGCTTGGTGCCTTGGACATGAGCTAAGACCTTACGATTTTGCATGAAGGGAGATCTAGCACCCACGTTGCACGTGAGTGTGAAAAGTGTTCATATGTAGTAAAAACGTAAGAAATCCGCTCGTTTTTGTCATTTGCTACCGAATCGACTTAATGCCACATCGTCACTTTGTTGCTCTTCTCTATGAAACGGTTACACTTATCGTCGGCAAAGCTATGTTGCGTGCTGCGGTAACCGGAGACACTGAGAACACTATAGTAGAACACAGAAGAAGCTTCTAAGTTGATGTAATAGCCAGTAAGAAGCAGTACAATTCAAATTTTGGTTAAAGATTATTGACTTTTTGGCCGGCTTTGGTGCCTTGGACATGAGCTAAGACCTTACGATTTTGCATGAAGGCAGGTCTACCAGTCACGTTGCACGGGAGAGTGTGAAAAGTGTTCATATGTAGTAAAAACCTGAGAAATCCGCGCTTTTTTGCCATTGGCTATCGAATCGACTTAGTGCCAGATCGTCACAATGGCAGCTTTTCTCCCTGCAACGGATACATTTATCGTCTGCAAAGCTATGTCGTGTGCTGCGGCAATGCGGATACACAATATTAAATACAATATTAAAACACAGAAGAAGCTTCTAAGTTGATGTAATCGGCCAGTAAGAAGCAGTACAAATCATGTTTTAGCTATCAATGATTGATTTATTAGCTGGCTTTGGTGCGTCGGATACGACCGAGGCCTTTAAGATTTGGCATCGAACGAAGTCTGTCAGCCACGTTGCACAGTAGAATGTGAAAACTGTTCATATGTAGTAAAAACCTGAGAAATCCGCTCGTTTTCGTCATTTTCTATCGAATCGACCTAATGCCAGATCGTCACATTGGGAGCTCTTCTCTCTGAAACGGTTACATTTATCGTTTGCAGAGCTATGTCACATACTGCTGTTTGCGAAGACACTAAGAGCACCACAGTAAAAGACAGAAGATGCTTCTAAGTTGATGTAATCGGACAGCAAATGCCACTACAACTAAAGTTTTAGTTATCGATTATTGACTCATTACACGGCTTTGGTACTTTGGACATGAGCTAGGACCTTAAGATTTTGCATGAAACGAGGTCTGTCGACCACGTTGCACGGGAGAATGTGAAAGGTGTTCATATGTAGTAAAAACTCGAGAAATCCGCCCGTTTTAGTCATTTGCTATCGAGTCGAATTAATGCCAGATCGTCACAATGGCCGCTTTTCTCCCTGCAACGGATACATTTATCGTCTGCAAAGCTATGTCGTGTGCTTCGGTAATGCGGATACACTAAAAGCACCATATTAAAACACAGAAGAAGCTTCTAAGTTGATGTAATCGGACAGTAAGAAGCAGTACAAATCAAGTTTTAGCTATCAATTATTGATTTATTAGCTGGCTTTGGTGCGTTGGATATGACCGAGGCCCTTAAGATTTGGCATCGAACGAGGTCTGGCAGCCACATTACACGAGAGAATCTGAAAGGTGTTCATATGTAGTAAAATTCTAAGAAAACCTTTCGTTTTCGTCATTTGCTTTTGAATCGACGTAATGCCAGATCGTCACATTCGCCGCTTTTCTCTCTGAAACTATTACATTTATCGTCTGCAAGCTTATGTCGTGTGCTGCGGTATGCGGAGACACTAAAAGCAACAAAGTATAAAACAGATGAAGCTTCTAATTTGATGTAATCGGCCAGAAAGAACCAGTACAATTCAGGTTTTGGTTATCGATTATTGACATATTAGCCGGCTTTGGTGCCTTGGACATGATCGTGGACCTTAAGCTTTTGCATCAATCGAGGTCTGGCCGCCACGTTGCACGGAGAAATGTGAAATGTGGTAATATGTAGTAAAAACCTGAGAAAACCTTTCGCATTTATTTAAGTTCCGTTAGTACAATAAGAAACTGGCTACAATAATCATAATCTTGCTCTACAAATCAAGTAGCTACTATTATTAACAGTATTTATCAACAGCAAATATAACAAAAGCCAAAACAGAAAGATAATCAAACGTCTAATGACACAGTAACGAAACTGAAAACAGTTCGCGAAAATTTCGTTTGAAATTATTTCACCAGATGACAATAAGAACACCGGACGAAGACTCTTAAAGTTCCAAAATAAGCCACTATACACAAACAAGTAATTAGTACTTAGCTTTGGATGCGCCGCTACAGCTGTACCTGGTCAGCGCGGAATGTAAACACAGGTAAGAAGTTAAGGTGCTCGATACGAAACACTCACAAAGATCGGGTCACAACTCAAGAAAGGCGGAGGTGAATGAAGAAACCATTAATAAGCAACTTATATAGTAAATATTATCACAAAAACCGTTAAAATATGTATCTGAAACCTAAAAATGTATGAAAACTTAGAGAGCGATTTCACACGCACTCACGCGCTTAATCGTAATGCCAGATCGTCGCAGTGGCAGCTTTGCTCACGGAAATGTTTACATATACATCTGGATACTTACGTCATGTGCTGAGGTATGCGGTGGGACCACAACCGACAAAATATGAGCTTCTAAGTCGATGTAATAGGTAGGTAAGAAGTAGTACTACTGAAGTTTTAGGTATCGAAAATTAAACTGTAGGCCGGTTTTGGTGCCTTGCATTTGACCGAGGACCTTATGATTTCGCATGAACCGAGGTCTGGCACCCACATTACACGAGAAAATGCGAAAAGTGATAATATGTAGTAAAAAACTGAGAAAACCTCACGATTTCGTCTTTTTCTTTCGTAATGACGTAATGACATCTCGTCACATTGATCTCTTTTTTTCCGGAAAGGTCTACATTTATCATCTGAAAACTTCTCTCGCCTGCTGATGTATGTGATGACTCCACAAGAAACAAAATAGAAACTTATAAGTTGATGTAATAGGCAAGTAAGACATATTATAAGTCTAGTTTTAGTAATAGAAAATTCAGTTATTGGTCGGTTTTGGTGTTTTGCAGTTGATAGAGTACCTTGGAACATATCTGTCTATCTACCACCCCCCCTCGTAAGATGACAGCCTACGTACACCACCCCCCATCGTAAGATGTCTGTCTACCTACTTCCCCCTGAGATGTCTCTTTACTTATCCCCTCAACCGGAAAACGTGTTTTCAAACCCGCCATCAGAAGATGACTTTCTTCGTACACACCCTTGGAAGATACCTGTCTACCTACCTCCCTCCCCCCCCCCCCCCAGAAGATGTCTGCCCATCTACCTAGGTACCGCCATTTAGAAGGTGTCTGGCTACCTACCCCCACTTCGAAAGATGTTTAACTGCCTACCCCACCTCTGAAGATCTCTGTCAAACCCTCCCCCATCCCTGGAGGATGTCTGTGTACATACCCCCCTTTTGGAAGTCATTTGACAACCGAAAAAACCGCTTTGGAAGATGTATGACTTCCTATCACTACCCTCGTAAGGTGTATGTCTACCTAGGACCCCTCTGGAAGATGTCTGTCTAACTAACGAACCTCGGTATATGCCAGTCTCACCCCCTCAGAATATGTCTGTCTACGTACCCCACATGGAAGATGTCTGTCTACCTGCCCCCCCCCCCATAAGATGTTTGTCTATCTACCCCTCCTTGGAACATGTCTGTCTAACAACCCCCCCCCCCCCCCGTTGTCTGTCTACCTACCCCCTTGAAGATGTCTGTCTACCTACCCCCCACAAAATGTCTGTGTACCCATCTTACCCTGAGAAAATGATAGTCTACCTACCCCTGTATGTAAGATGTCTCTCTACCTACCCCCCTCCCCCCCATCGAATATATCTGTCCACTCAACCCATCCTTGGAAGATGATTGGCTACCTACCCCATGGAAGATGTCAGGCAACCTGCCCCCTCACTTAGGAAGATGCCTACTTCCCCCTTGGAAGTTGTCTATTTTCCACCACTCGGAAGATGTCTAACTACCCCCTCCCAATATATATGTCTATCAAATCCACACAAATGATGTCTGTTTACCTACTCCCATAAGATGTCTATCATCCCCTTCAGAAGGTATCTTCCTATATACCCCCTCCCCTTGGAAGATGCCTGTCTACATACCCAAACTAAGATGATGTCTATCAACCTTCCACCGCACATATGATGTCTGTCTACCTACCACCCTTGGAATATCTATGTCTTTCTACCCCCCGGAAGATGTCTGTCAGCCTGCCCAACTTGGAAAATATCTGTCCATGTGCCATCCTTCGGAAGATTTCTGTTATCCCCAGCCTCAGAAGAATTGTGTCTATCTGTCCTGCACCAACAGTAGATGTCTGTGTACCTACCCCTCTTCAGAAGAAGTCTGTTTACCAACCCCCCATCAGGAGATGTCTCTCAAACTACCACCAAGGAAGTCTCTGTCTACCTACCCCCCTTTGCAAGATATCTGTCTACCTATAACACAACTCAGAAAATGTCTGTCTACCTACCCCTCAGAAGATGTCTGTTTATCCACACCTCCACAGATAATGTCTATCTACCTACCCCCCCCCCCCCTATCCTCTGAGGATGTCTGTCTACCTACCCCCCCCCCCCTCTTGGAAGATGTTGGTCTACTTACCCCTCTAGAAGATGTCTGTCTAAGTACGCCCCTCGGAAGTTGGCTGTCTACCAACCCACCAATGGGAGATGTCTGTCTACCTAACCCCTCAGAAGGTGCCTTACTGCCTACTCCCTCAGAAGATTGTCTACCTACATACACTCAGAAAATGTATGTATACCCACGCCCCCCCCGCCCCCCCCCCCGGAAGAAGTCTGTCTAAATTTTCCCCACCCCTTGGTAATTTCTGTCTACATATCACTCCCTTGCAAGATGTCTGTCTACCTACTCCCTCTCGAAAGATATCTGTTTACCTACATCTTCTGTGGGGAGGTAGGAAGACACACATCTTCTGCGAGGGGTAAGTAGACGGACATATTCCGAAGCAGGGTATGTGGTCAGACATCTTCTGAGGGGGTGGTAGGTAGACAGACATCTTCCAAGGGGGGAGGGAGTAGACATCTTCTGTGGTGATAATGGTAGACAAACAATTCCGAGGAGGGGTAGATAGACAGACATCTTCTGAGTGGTTGTTTCTTAGACAGACGTCTTCCAGGAGGGAGCTTGGTAGACAGACATTTTCCAAGGGGGAGACATTTTTCGATTCGGGCCGGATAAGTAAACAGATATCCTTCGAGAGAGAGGGTTGACATTTTTCTGGGGGGGGAGGTAGATATTTTCGAGAGGTAGATTGACATCTTCTGGGAGGGGGGGAGATAGTATTCTTCCATGGGGGGAGGTGAGTAGTGTCAGGCATCTTCAAAGGGGGAGGGGGGTAGACAGACATCTTCCAAGAATGGTCGGTAAGTAGACAGACCCATGTTCTGTGGGGAGTGATGGTATGTACACTTACATCTTCCGATGGGTTCTGGTAGATAAACAGGCATCTTCCGTGAAGGGGTGATAGAGCTCCTCGAAGAGGGGGTGTAGATATCTTCGGCAAGGAGGGTAGGTATACATCTTCCGAGGAGAGGGTTAGATAGATTTCTTCCATAGGGGGGATAGATAGCCTTTTCCCGAGTTTGTGAGGAAGACAGACATACAGACATGTTCCTAGAATTTGGAGGTAGACAGACATCTTCAGAATAGGCGGTAGACACATTCCAAATGAAGGAAGGCTGTAGAAATCTTTGAGTGTAGGATAAACGTCCTCTGAGGGGAGGGGCCAGATGGAAATCTTACAGGGGTGGGGTAGGTAGACAGACATATTCCAAGAGGAGGGGGTTGGTAGACAGGCATCTTTCATGAGGTGGGTTATATACATCCTCCTGGGGGATATACATCTTCTGAGGTCGGGATAGGTATCTTCCAGAGGGTGTAGATGTCATCTGAGGGGTGGGGTAGATAGACATCTTCCAAGCTGTTGGTTGATTTTCACCATCCAAGTGGAGGGATACATAGATATTTTCCGCCTGGGCTGGGTAGATAGACATCTTCAGAAGGGGGTAGACATCTTCCATGGGGGGTAGGGAGACAGCTTCTAAGGGGGGTAGATAGACATTTTCCAAGATTAGTGGTAGATACACATCTTCTGAGGGGTGTAGATAGACCTCTTCCGAGGAGGGAGATTGGCATCTTTGGAGGGAATGGATAGATAATCTTATGAGGTGGGTGTGGGTAGGCATCAACCTAAGGGGCGAGATTGGCATCTTCCGATGTGGAAGGGGTTAGGTAGGCATTTTTAGAGGGAGGGATATCTTCCTAGGGGTTTAGATAGGCATCTTCCAAGGGGATGTAGGAAGACATCTCAGAGAGGGGGTAGACAAAATCCTCCGAGAGGTGGTAGGTAGACAGATATCTTTGGATGGGAGAGTAGGTAAGCAGACATCTTTTGAGTGGGGTTGGTAAACTGACATATTCCAAAGGGGCAAGGTAGACAGACAGTTTCTGAGGGTGGGGCATAAGTAGACTGACACTTTCCGAGATGTGGTAAGTAGAATTACATCTTCTGAGGTGATGGGGTAGGTAGACAGACATTTTCCGAATGGGCGTAGGTATAAAAAAAATGGTTCAAATGGCTCTGAGCACTATGGGACTCAACTGCTATGGTCATCAGTCCCCTAGAACTTAGAACTACTTAAACCTAACTAAACTAAGGACATCACACACATCTATGCCCGAGGCAGGATTCGAACCTGCGACCATAGCAGTCGCACGGTTTCGGACTGTGCGCCTAGAACCGCGAGACCACCATGGCCGTCTGTAGGTATACAGACATATGCCTAGGTGGGAAGGTAGACAGACATGTCCCGATTGGGGGTAGGTAGACAGCCATCTTCCAGGTGGGTAGGTGACATCATCCGAAGGGGTTAGAAGGACAGACACTTTCCATGTGGGCGTTGGTAGACATACATCATCTGAGGGGGAAGAGACATCTTTCGAGGGGAGGGTACATAGACAGATATCTTCAGAGAGGAGGTAGTCATCCTCCGAGAGGGAGGTTGTTGTCCATCATCCACTGGTCTTAGGTAGGCAGACATCTTCTGAGGGAGGGTATGTAGACAGACATCTTCTGAAGGCGATAACGTCGACAGTCATCTTCTGATGGGGGTGGGTAGGTAGACAGACATCTTCTGAGTGGTGGTAGGTATGGAGACATCTTCTGAGGCTGGGTTTGGTAGACAGACATCTTCCATGGGGGGATGGGGGGTGTTGGAAGACAGATATCTTCCAAGGGGTGGGAAACAGCTTCTAAAGGATGTAGTTTGGTAGACAGACATCCTCCGAGAGGGGTGTAGACATTCTCAGATGGGGAGTGTATAACTTCTGAGAGGAGTGGTAGACTGACATCTTCCGAGAGGGGAGAGATACTTTTCTTCCATGGTGGCAATAGATAGATATCTTTCGAGAGGAGGTACATAGATAGACATCTTCAAATGTGTGGTGAATGTAGAGAGACAACTTTTGAGAAGGGGGGTAGGTATACAGACACCCTCAGAGGGGGTGGGTAGGGAGACAGACATCTTCCGAGATAGGGATAAGATAGACACAAATCATTCGACGTTGGGTAGGTAAATATACAGATTCTGAGGGGTTTAGGTACACATTCATATTATGAGGGGTTGTGGGTGTAGGTAGACAGAAACCATCTGAGGAGGGGTATTTAGGCAGATAACGTCTGAGAGAGGGTTAGGTAGACTGACATCATCTGAGGGGTTGTAGGAGGACAGACATCTTCCAAGTGGAGGGTTGGTAGACAGACATCTTCAGAGGTGGGGTGGGGTAGGTAGACAGACATCTTCCAATAGGGGGTTGGTTGGCAGACATCTTCTGTGAGGGGATGGTAGTAGACAGCCTTCTTCTGATGGGTGGGTGGGTAGACAGACATCTTCCATGATGGGGCATAGGTAGAGAGACATTGTCCGAGGTAGGGTGACTATAGACATTTTTTGAGAGGGGGGGTAGGTAGACAGACTTCTTCTGGGGGGTTGTAGGTAAACTGACCTCTTCAGAGGGTTTGTGTAGAATGACATTTGCCAAGAGGGGATAGTTAGAGAGACATATTCCGATGGTGGTAAGTAGACATCTTCTGATGGGTGTAGGTAGACAGACATCTTCCGAGGGGGATGTGTAGGTGGACAGACATCTTCCGATGGGTGGTGGGTACGTAGACTGACATATTCCAATGGGTGCGGTAGGTAGCCAGACATCTTCGAAGTGCAGGCATTGTAGATAGACATCATACAAAAGTTCACGTAGGTAGGCAGACATCTTCTGAGGGGGCGTAGGTAGACAGACATTTTCCGAGGGGTGTACATAGACATACATTTTCGAAGTGGGGGCTAGGTAGGCAGACATCTTCAGATGAGGGGGTAATCAGACAATCATCTTCTGGGGGGTAGATAGACAGACAGACATATTCCGAGGTATGGGTTGGTAGACAATATTTTATGACTGGGGCTATGTAGAGAGACATCTTCCAAGGGGTGTAAGTAGGTAGATAGACCTCTTCTGTTGTGAGATTTGTAGGAAGGCAGACATCTTCCGAGGCAGAGCGGTTGGTAAATAGACATCAATTGTGGAAAGGGTTAGGTAGGCAGACATCTTCCCAGTGCAGTTTTGTAGACAGGCATCTTCCAAGGAGGGGTTAGGTAGACTGACAGCTTCTGAAGCAGGGTAGGTAGATAGTCATCTTCGGAGGGGTGTTTGGTATACAGACACCTTCCAAACGGGTGTAGGTATACGGACATATACCTAAGGGGGAGGTAGACAGACATCATGGGTGGGTAGGTACACAGACATCTTCCGAGGGGGATTAGGAGGACAGACATTTTCCATTTGAGGGTTGATAGACTTACATCATGTGACGGAGGAGAGATACCTTTCGAGAGGAGGGTACGTAGACAGATATCTTCAGAGAGGGGTAGACATCCTCCGAGAGGGAGGTAGTCATCCTCCAAGACAAGGGTAGATATCTTCCAAGAGGGCGGTAAATAAATATCTTCCAAGATGGGAGAAGATGGACCTCTTCCGAGGGTTTTAGGTAGGCACACATGTTCCGAGGGGTGGTATGTAGACATACACCTTCTGAGGGGAATAAGGTAGACAGTTATCATCTTATGGGGAATTGGGTAGGTAGACAGACATATTCCAAGGTGGGGGGGGGGGGGTAAGTAAGGAGGAGACATATTCTGAGGGTGAGTTCAGTAGACAGACATCTTCTGAGTGGTGTCCTTGTTAGACAGACATCTTTCAAGGGGAGGGAGACATCTTTCAAAGTATGCGTTTTGGTAGACAGACCAAGAGGGGTGTAGACATTCTCTGATGTTGGAGTAGATATCTTCGGAGAGGAGTGGAAGTTTGACATCTTCCGAAAGGGGGGGTAGGTAGACAGATATCCTCAGAGGTAGGGGTAGGGAGACAGACATCTCCCACAGGAGGGATAAAATCGAATCATTTGAAGGGGGGGTAGATAAGCATACATCTTCTGAGGAGTATAGGTAGACATTCATCTTATGACAGGGGAGGGGAGTAGGTAGACAGATCATGTGGGGGGGGGGGGGTATGTAGACAGATATCTCACAAGACGGGGGTAGGTAGGCAGACATATTCTGAAGGGTTGTAGGAGGACAGACATCTTCCAAGGGGGTTAGGTAGACAGGCTTCTTCAGAGGGCGGTTAGGTAGACAGTCGTCATCAGAGGGGTACAGGTAGACAGGCATCTTCTAAGGGGGTTGGTAGACCGACATTTCCTGAGGGGGTGGGCAGGTAGACAAACTTCTTCCGAGTGTGGGTGGGTATGTAGACAGACACATTCTGAAAGGAATTGTAGGTGGACAGACATCCTTCATGGTAGAGGATAGGTAGGCAGAAATATTCTGAAGGGAGGGTAGGAAAACATACATCTTCCAAGGGGAGGGGTAGGTAGTCACACATCTTCTGAGGGGTGCGTTTAGTTAGACAGAGATCTTTCCGAGGGAGGGCAGGTAAGTAGACAGACATATCCTCTGGTGGGGGGATGAGAGACAGACATTTTCCGAGGGGGAGGGGTAGGTAAACAGACATCTTCCGGCGGTTGGGTAGGTAGACAGACATCTTTTGGGGTGGATAGCTAATCGGATATGTTTTGAGGGAGCTTAGGTAGACAGACATTTCCGACGGGGAGTGTAGGTATACAGACATATTTCAAGGGTGGGGAGATGAGACAGACATTTTCTGATGTGGGGATAGGTAGACCGACATCTTCTGAGGGCTGTTGTAGGTAGACAGACATCTTCCAAGCGGGAGCTACAGGTAGACAGACATCTTCAGAGGGCGATTGTAGGTTGATGGACATCTTTTGTGCTGGTAATAATAGATAAACAAATTCCAAGGGGTGGTAGTTTAACAGACATCTTTCCAGGGGGGCTGAGTAGATAGACAGACATCATCCAACATGGGTAGACAGACATTTTCCAGGGGGAGTAGACATCCTCCAAGGGGGTAGACATCTTCGAATGGTGATGAGGGCTGGAAGACACCTTCTGAAATTTGGGGGTCTCTAGACATCTTCCATGATAGGGGTAAACAACTTCTGAGCGGGGGGCTGGATGGGGGTTGGGATAGGTAGACAGACATATTCCGAGAGGGCAGGTAGGTAGATAGACATCTGCGTAGCGAGTGGGGGGGGGGGGGGGGGGAGGGTTGAGAGACATCTTCCAGAGTGATAGACATCTTACGAGGTGGGGAGAAAGTTTTTTTGGGGGATGTAGATAGACATCTTCAGAGGGTGAGGTAGGTGGACAAACATCTTCCTTAGGGGGTTGAGGTAGGCAGACATCTACCGAGGGGGTTAAGTAGATAGACGTCATTCACGGGGCAGGTAGAAAGACATCGCCTGTGGGGGGGTTATGTAGACTGATATTTTCTAAGGAGGCAAGTAGGTAGAATGACATATTAGGTGGTGGGGCGATGAGAGACAGACAGTTTTCAATGAGGGAGAGGTAGAATGACATCTTCCGATGTGGGAGGTGTAGGTAGATATCTTCCGAGGGGTGGGGTAGGTAGACATACATATTCCGAGGGGAGTGGTAGGTAGTCATACATATTCTGGGGGGGGGGGGGGTTAGGTAGACAGACATCTTCCAAGGGTGTGGGTAGGTACACAGACTTCATCTGAGGGGGTGGGGAGGTAGGTGCAGGTTGACATAGATCTTCCGAGGAGGGGTAGGTAGACAGATATCTTCCGAGGGGGGGGGGGGGGGTAGCTAGGCAGATATCTTCTGAGGGGGATAGATAGGCATATTTCGAGTGTGGGGTAGATAGGCACCATCCCAGGGGGGGGGGGGGGGGCAGATCATCATGGGTGTGACGTCAAGTGAGCTGCACTGCTGTTGAAATAGCTTGTTAATGTTTTATAACTTTTAGGCTTCATTTACGTATTTTATAGTTTGTTTGTGTTATTATTTTAGCCGTAAAAGCAACTTATTAGTGGATATTCATTTACCTCCGTCTTTCTTCCTGTTGCATTGACTCGAGTGGTCTATTATTTGTGAGTGTGCTTTCGTGGTTCGTCTAAGCCTCGCGCCTCATCAGTGTGTTTACATTTTGCGGCGTTCACTGCATCTGTAGCGGTTATAAGCTAAGTACTGACGAACTTGTTTGTGCTCTGTAATACAGTTATTAAATTGAATGGATTACAGTGGTGTTGCTTGACGTTTGTGGTGAAATAATGACTTAATAAACTTTTGTAATCGTTCGCTCGCTGTGTTTTATAGAGTTTTCAGTAAATTTCGTGCTTTAGTTTTGAACTGGCGTTTAGTTTTAATTTTTTGGTTTTAGCCAATAATTTTGTGAAGTTTTGCTGGTATTGGTATCGGCTGTGTTGTAGTAGTATTAATACAAGTAGCTGCTTTCTTAGTAGTTAGAGAATTTCGAGACCATAGTTGTTAGTTCTTAAACAGTGCTGCTTTTGTAACTGAACTTTGGTAACGTAGACGTATAGTTTTTTTTAGTAACTGTAAAATTTTATCATGAGTGAGAAGTGTGGGTTCTGTCGTAGGTTTGTGAGTAGTGGATTACACTGTGGGATTTGTTCAAAGTGTTTTCATTGCGGGAAATGCATTGGGGAAGCCAGTGGTAATTTTAGGGTGATCCTGTCGTGGGAATGTAGAATCTGTAGTAGAAACAAGTTAATAGAGGAGCAGGAGTGTAAGATCTGTGCCCTTCAGGTGCAGTTACAATGCGCAAAGAAGGAACTAGATAAGTTGAGGAGGGTGAAAGGTGCTAGGGAATGGGAACTGGCAGTTGGCAGGAAGATAGCTAGGAAAAGGAGGTAGTCAGACAGTTTTACTTTGCATACATGCAATAGATACGACAAACTGTCAGAGTAGAGCGGAGAGGAGCCTCGTGAAGCTGTATATGTAGGTAACTTGCAGCAGTCCTCAGCAATTAGGAGGCCTAGGTTCTGCTGCTAGGTAGTTCCCACGGTAGAGGTGTGGGCCAGCATTTGCAGGAAGTTTTGTGGAGTCAGTACCAGGTCACAAGCATTGTGAAGCCTAGTGCAGGGTTGGCTCAGGTGGCTGAAAGCGTAGGGGAGTTATGTAAGAATTTTACAAAGGAGGATAAGGTAGTGATAGTGGATGGAGCTGGGAGCAGTCGCAATAGGGACAGGGGGTATGATGTCAGTGGTGACTTGGTTAAGATAGCTACTCAAACTGGTGGCACTAATGTGCTTTTCGTGAAACTGTTTCAGCATCATGATCGGCCACACCTTAATGCGGCAGTTAGGCGCGTTAATGTGGGGCTGGAGGGTGCACTGATGACAGAGGGCATGGATCACATCTCAGTGGTACCAGTTGGGTCTATCAGTAAATTGGGTTTCACTAGGCATGGCCTGCACCTCAATAGGTATGCGAAGGGGAGGCTACCTAAGCTTATAGGTGACAGTGTAGTGGGTGGTGGTGGCGGTAGTGGTGTCACTCATGGAAAAGTTCCTGTAGTAGTTGCTGTTAGAGCTGCACCTTTTTAATACTGAAGTCAGCTGATAGGTATACCTGCTTAAAGAAAGTGCCTTTAAGGGCTCTCCTCCAGAGGATGTAATGTTTCCAAGTAAAGAAGGAATTAGCATATTTCATCAAAATATAAGATTTATTAGAGATAAAGTTAGTGAACTGCTAATAGATGTTAATGCTGAAATTATTGGTACATCAGAGCACCACTTCAATAAATTGATAATTTATAGGCTTGCTTTACCAGGCTACAGATTAGCTGGCTGTTTCTCAAGGAGTTCCGTGCGGGGTGGGGAAGTGTCTCTGTACATAATAAAACAGTATGTTATTTGAGTCCATAGACTTGTCGCGACACTGCACTGAACAGGTATTTGAAAGTTGTGCAGCATTTGTTGAATTTAGTGAAATTAAACTTCTAATTGCTGTTGTTTATAGGGCCTCTAACTCCAACTTCAGAGCATTTTTGCTTAAGCTAGAGAGGGTTCTTGATTCACTTTTGTAGGAAGTACCAGAAAGTAGTTATATGTGGGGACTTCAATATTAATTTTGTATATGATTGTGCAAGAAAAAGGGGGGTTGGGTTGTTTGGGGAAGGAGACCAGACATCGAGGTCATTGGTCTCGTCGGGTTAGGGAAGGAAGTCGGCCATGCCCTTTGAGAGGAACTAACCCGGCATTTGCCTGAAGTGATTTAGGGAAATCACAGAAAACCTAAATCAGGATGGCTGAACGCGGGACTGAACCGTCGTCCTCCCCGATGTGAGTCCAGTGTCTTAACCACTGCGCCACCTCGCTCGGTCCCAAGAAAAATGATGTTGGAAGATCTCCTAAATTCATATGATCTGATGCAAACTGTGTTTTTTTCCAACTTGGGTGCAGGGGAAAAGTAGCACAGTCATAGACCATATTTTTATTCGTTCTTCATTACTAGATGGGCATTCTGTTAGTAAAAGAGTGAATGGCCTTTCAGACCATAATGCACAAATTTTAACACTAAAAGGTTTTTTTACTCCAACCAATGTCATATTTAGTTACATAGAACATAGGAAAGTCAATCCAACAGCAATAGAGAGTTTTTTAAAACTTGTCAAGGAACAAGAGTGGCAAGATGTTTATAGTGCCAATAATACAGAGGATAAATGCAATGCTTTCCATAACACATTTCTCATGCTCTTTGAGAGTTGTTTTCCATTAGAACATTCTAAATGGGGTACTAGCAGTCATGGACAGCCCGGTTGGCTGACTAGTGGGATAAGGATATCATGTAGAACATAGCGGGAAATACATCAAAATGTTAGAAGTAGTCACAATCGAGCTACCATAGCCCCTTACAAACAGGATTATAAGGTGCCTAAAAATGTTATTAGCAAGGCAAAAAGTATGTGATATGCAAATAGAATAGCTTATTCACAGGATAATATTAAAGACATTTGGTTAGTTGTGAAGGGAGTGACTGGTCATCAGCACAAGGTCGATGATATAAAGTTAGTTCTAAGTAATAATATTTTCGTTAGTGATAAATCAGATATATGTACGGTATTTAACAATCACTTTCTGAGCATTGCTGGCGAGCTAAATAAAAATTTAGTTTCAACAGGAAATCATACAAATTTCTTAGCAAATACCTTTCTGAGATTGATGTCTGAAATACTCCTCTGTGATACAGACAAGGGGGAGATTGAGTCAATAATTAAATCACTGAATACTAAGGACTCTCATGGTTATGATGGAGTGTCTTGCATAATATTAAAGTACTGTGCTGCACATGTTAGTTCTGTATTCAGCCAAATTTGTAAATTTTTCTTTAACACGCGATCTAGTGTGAGCGATTAAAGTACTCAGCTGTAAAGCCGCTTTATGAAAAGGGAGAAAGGGATAATGTAGAAAATTTTAGACCTATTTCTATGCCATCAGTGTTTGCAAAAGTTACCGAAAAGGCTGTGCATGTAAGGTTAGTTGATCATTTTATATCACACGATTTGTATCAAATGCACAGTTCGGTTTTAGAAGTCGTTTGGCAACTGAAAATGGTATATTCTCTTTTCTCTGTGAAGTACTGGATGGGCTAAACAAAAAGGTAGTCAGAACCTTACGAGGGGAGGTAGGCAGACAGACATCTTCAAAGTATAGGGTAGGTAGACAGACATCTTCCCAGGGGGGGGGGGGGAGGGGTAGGTAGACAGACCTGTTCCGAGGGGTGGGTAGGGAGACATACATCTTCATAGAGAGTGAGTATGTAGACAGATATCTTCCAAGTGGGGTAGGTAGACAGACGTCTTCCAAGGGTGCGGGTAGGTAGACAGACATCTTCAGATGGGAGGTAGGTAGACAGATATCCTCTGAAGGGGGTAGGTAGACAGACATTTTCCGAGGGTAGGTAGACATCTTCCGAGTGGTGGTAGACATCTTCCGAGGGGGTTAGATACTTTCTGAGAGGGTGGTAGATAGACATATTCCGAGAGGGGGGAGACATCTTCCGACAGTTGGTTAGATAGCCTTCTTCCTAGGGGTGGTAGGTAGAGTGAAATCCTCCAAGACGGGAGGAGGGAGGGCGTAGATAGACACACATCTTCCAAAGCAGTGTGTATGGTAGAAAGACATCTTCCGAGTGAGGGATAAGGTCGACAGACATCTTCTGTCTGGAGGGTTGGCAGACAGACATCTTCCGAGGGGGAGTAGGAAGACATGTTCCAAGAGGGGGTAGACAGACATCTTCCAAGGAGGGGGGGATAGACACATCCTGGCATGGGGTAGGTAGACAGACATCTTCCAAGGGGGTAGGAAGACAAACATCTTCCGATTGCGTGGGTGGGTAATCAGACATCTCTGGAAAGGGGGAGGTCGACAGACATCTTCTGATGGGAGGAAGGTAGAGTGACATATTCCATGGAGGGGAGTAGGTAGACAAATGTCTTCCAATGGGTGGGGTAGGTAGAGAGAGATCTTCCATGGGGTGGTAGGTAGGCAGACCTAATACGAGAGTAGCGGTAGCGGAAGAGCGATAGGTAGACAGAAATCTTCCGGACGGGAGGGGAGGGGGGAGCGTAAGTAGACAGATAAGTTCCCAGGTCCTCAATCTACTGCAAGACACCAAAACTGGCCAATAATTGACATTCCGTAACCGAAACTAGTCTTGTACTACTTCTTACTAGTCAATTGCAACAACTTAGAAGCTTCTATTTTGTTCCTTGTGTTACTACTGGATACCTCAGTACGTGACATAGGTTTCCAGACCATAAATGTAAACGTTTCCAAGAGAAAAGATACCTATGTGACTATCTAGCAATACGTGATAAGGCAAGTGACGCAAACGGGTGCTCTTCTACAGTTTTTAAATACATATTAAAAGTTTTCGCATTTTTGCGTGTAACGTGGCTGCCTGACCTCGGCTCATGCTAAAGCATAGGGTCCTCGGTCACATGCAAGGCAATAAAAGCCGGCCAATAATTCATCAATGAGTAACAAAAATCTCACTTATACTACTTCTTACTGGCCGATTGCATCAACTAAGAAGCTCCTATTTTGTTGCTTGTAGTGTCACCCCACACCGCAGCAAGCGAAATAAGTTTTCAGACGATAAATGTAAACGTTTCAGAGAGAATAGGGGACAATGTGACGATATGGCATTACGTCGATTCGAAAGCAAAAGGTGAAACAGGGTGGATTTCTCAAGTTTTACCATATATAAACACTTTTCACATTATCCCGTGCAACGTGGCGTCCAGACGTCGTTTCATGCAAAATCGCAAGGTCCAAGCTCATGTCCAAGGCACTAAAGCAGCGAAATAAGTCAATAACCGATAAATAAAAATGAATTGTACTCCTTGTTACTGGCCGATTACATCTTCTTTGAAGCTTCTTCTGTGTTCTACTATAGTGCTTTTAGTGTCTCCGCATACCGCAGCACGCGACATAACTTTGCAGACGATAAATGTAAACGTTTCAGTGAGTAAAAAGCGACCGATGTGACGATCTGGCATTAAGTAAATTCGATAGCATATGACGAAAAGGGGCGGATTTCTCAAGTTTCTATTACATATGAACACTTTTCACATTCTCCCGTGCAACGTGAGGTCCAGATGTCGTTTCATGCAAAATCGCAAGGTCCTAGCTCATGATCAAGGCGCCAAAGCCGGCTAATAAGTCAATAATCGATGACTAAAACTTAAACTGTACTGCTTTTTACTCGCCGATTACATCGACTTAGAAATTTCTGTGCTCTACTGTGGTGTTTTAGTGTCTCCACATACCGCAGCACGCCACACAAATTTGCAGACGATAAATGTAACCGTTTGAAAGAGGAAAGCGGCCAAAGAGACGATCTGGCATTAAGTCGATACGATAGCAAATGACGAAAACGGTGCGATTTCTCTGGTTTTTACTGCATATGGACACTTTTCATATTCCCTCGTGTAACGTGGCTGCCAGTCGCTGTTTCATGCAAAATCTTAAGGTCGTCGGTCATGTCCAAGTCACTAAATCCGGCTAATAAGCCAATAACCGATAACTAAAACTTCAAATGTACTGCTTCTTACTGGCCGATTACATCAACTTGGAAGCTTCTTCTGTCTTCTATTGTGGTCTTTTAGTGTCTCCGAATACCATAGCACGCGACATAAGTTTGCAGTCGATAAATGTAACCGTTTGAGAGAGAAAAGCGGGCCAACTGACGATCTGGCATTATTCCCCCGCCGGAGAAACAATGCACTTGACAGTTCGCTTTTTGTCTAGTTAGGTTGGCTATACTGTAATAGCGATGTTGCAACAGCAGCCTCTATACACACAGCAGACGATACAGTTTTCCGTCCCGTCTCGTAAATGCAAGCGATTGAGCAATTGCAATGTATATAAAAACTCGTTTTTAGTTGTACTACAATGACAGGAAGTAAACAACCGTATAATAATGCATGTAAAAGCATAACAATGCGCACCCTTTCGATAACGGAGCATAGAAATACAAAAAACAAGCATCTGAAGACTGGTACTTTAAAATCAATAATGTACGTAGTTTACAAAATAAATAATAACCGAGATTGCAATAAATAACCAATATTAGAATTTTTTCACTCACCAATTTACAGCGATAATGGCTCAATTCCATCCAGCTCGCCATCGTCACTGTTGTCCGATTCATCGCTAAAACCGTCTTCATCGTCGTCATCGGCAAGACAAATCATTAATTGTTCAGGCCACTGATAATGCCTTCTATTGTCTGTGCTGCTCGTATAAGCTTCTCGACGTGCTCTACTTTTTTTCTCCGTGAGGCTGCATCCACAGTCACAAGAGCTTCACGCAACAGCTTTTCCACCTCTGCTATTGTAAAGGACTTGTTGTTGTTCCTTACATACATTTTTACGTCACTCCATACTAACTCAATAGGGTTGAAATGGCAGTGATATGGTGGCAGCCTTATTACAGTACGACCCTGCTCCTTGGCAATTTCGTCTACTACGTATGTAGGTGTCGTAGGCTTATTTTCTTTAACAAGAGAATATAACAGAACCTTTGTCATACCCATATCCGCTGCAATATTTCGAGCCTGTAACCACTGCACCATAATTTCTTTCCGATCATTTGTAGTTGGGGCTTTGTTCTGTATCACCGAATGATATGGAGCATTGTCCATTACAATTGTTGTAGGGACAAGAAATTGTTTTAAAAGGTTCCTGAACTACTCAACAAATCGTGCGTGATCCATATCTTCATGGTAATCACCAGTCTTTTTTGATCTAAAAACTGAAAGTGCGTCAGGGACAAATCAACTGGAGGAGCCTGCATGGACCACAATTAATCTAGCTCCTCTTCCCGTCGGCTGATGGCCGGTACTGCTGGGTGTGTTATCCCTCCAACATTTACTGACAGCTTCCCCGGCATTAACCCACGTTTAGTCTAGCCAAATTATGGAATGAATGTCTCTGCCCACAATTTTGTGCAAGAAAATGCTACGAGCGGTAACAATATGTGCCCTCTCTAACAGTACTTTGCGTCCGTCTAGCGTTTTGTAACGGAAACCCATATTTTTTAGCACAAATTTTAGTGATGTTTTACCACCCCTGAAGAGTTCACTTTCTTTTAAAGAGATTAATAACTTAGCTACAGTCAGATACTCTTTTCTGCTGTAGTAAGCATAAACATGCCTACGAACTGCATCAGTCTGGAAAGAATCTAAATCTGTGATAGGACTACGCCGCTTTTTCTTCTTTCCCGGGGTTGATAAAAATGTATTATTTGATCCAGACAGCTCGGAGTCGTTACGGCTCACTTCAGTATCTTCAAAGTTTTGTAGTAATACTCCCTTACTTACTACCGTTCTTGCACTAATACTAAGAGTTTTCGACGTACGTTCCACCACTTTGTCGGCAGGAATTGATGGCTGTCCATGAATGCTTACGTAGCTTTTCTCCTGCTCGTAAAACTCACGAGTTCTGCGTAGCAACTCCAGTGCCTGGCTGTTTAGCGGCACCCCTCGACGCAAAGGATTGTCACTAGGTGAACGAAGTCTTTTCGGTGGCATTTTCCAAGTACGTAAACTCACAACGTAACAAAAGTCACAACGATATAGCACACAGTACAACGAAAATACGCGGTAAACAACACACAACTCACGTTGTATACACATTCACTAAACAAAGCCGGCAACGCGGTAACTTTAACGTCACAGCACGTGAGTAACAGCAGTGCTCACTGCGCTGTGATTGGCTGGCGCCACACGCTGAACGTCTAGTGCCTATCGTTCTTCACTTGTTACTCTGTTACGCTGCCAACTTCATACGCAAACGTCAAGTGCAATGTTTCAACGGCCCGGGTATAAGTCGATTCGATACCACATGACGAAAACGGTGCGATTTCTCAGGTGTTCACTACATGTGGATATTTTTTTCATTCTCTCCTGTAAAGTTTCTCCCAGTCGTTGTTTCCAGCAAAATCGAAAGATCGTCGGTCATGTCCAAGGCACCAAAGCCGGCTAATAAGTCAATAATCAATTACTAGCACATTAATTGTACTGCTTCTTACTGGCCGATTACATCAACTTAGAAGCTTCTTCTGTGTTCTACTGTGGAGCGTTTAGTGTCTCCGCATATCGCGGAACGCGATATAAGTTTGCAGAAGTTAAATGTAACCGTTCTACTGAGAAACGCGGCCAAAGTGACGAACTGGCATTACGTCGATACGATAGCAAATGACGAAAACGGTGCGAATTCTCAGGTTTTTACAACATTTGGACACTTTTCACATTCTCTCGTTTAACGTGGCTGCCAGTCGTTGTTTCATGCAAAATCTTAGGGTCGTTGGTCATGTCCACGTCACCAAAGCCAGCTAATAAGTCAATAATCGATAACTAAAACTTGAATTGTACTGCTTCTTACTGTTTGATAACATCAACTTAGAAGCTTTTTGTGTGTTCAACTGTTATGCTTTTAGTGCCTCCGCATACCGCAGCACGCCACATAGGTTTGTAGTCGATATATGTAACCGTTTGAGAGAGAAAAGCTTCCTATGCGACAATCTGGCATTCCGTCAATACGATTGCACATGACGAAAACGGTGTGATTCCTCAGACTTTTACTATTTATGGACTCTTTTCACATTCTCTCTTGTAACGTGGCTGCCAGCCGTTGTTACATGCAAAATTTTATGGTCCTCGATCATGTCCAAGACACCAAAGCCTGCTAATAAATCAATAATTGATGAATAAAACTTGATTTGTACTGCTTCTTACTGTTTGATAACATCAACTTAGAAGCTTCTTCTGTGTTCTACTGTTGTGCTTTTAGTGTCTCCGCGACATAAGTTTGCAGACGATAGAAGTTACCGTTTGAGAGAGAAAAGCGGCCAATGTGACGATCTGGCATTCCGTCGATACGATAGCAAATGACGAAAACGGTGCGATTTCTCAGGTGTTTAGTACTTATGGACACTTTTCACATTCTCTCGCGTAACGTGGCTGCCAGTCGTTGTTTCATGCAAAATCGTAGGGTCGTTGGTCATGTCAAAGGCACCAAACCCGGCTAATAAGTCAATAATTGATAACTAAAACTGGAATTGTACTGCTTCTTACTGGCCGATTACATCAACTTCGGAGCTTCTTCTGTGTCCTACTGGGGTTCGTTTAGTGACTCCGCATACCGCAGTACGCCACACAAGTTTGCAGACGATAAATGTAACCGTTTGAGAGAGAAAAGCGGCCAATGGGACGTTGTGGCATTACGTCGATACGATAGCAAATGACGAGAACAGTGCTATTTCTCAGGTTTTTACTACTTATGGACACGGCTAATAAGTCAATAATCGATAACTAAAACTTGATTGTACTGCTTCTTACTGACCGATAACATCAACTTAGAAATTTCTTGCGAGTTCTACTCTGGTGCTTTTAGTGTCGCCGCATACTGCAGCACGCCACATAGGTTTGCAGACGATATATGTAACCGTTTGAGAGAGAAAAGCTTCCAATGTGACGATTTGGCATTCCGACGATAGGATAGCAAATGACGAAAACGGTTCGATTTCTCACGTTTATACTATTTATTGACACTTTTCACATTCTCTCGCATAACGTGGCTGCCCCCCCCCCCCCCCCCCCCCCATGAACCATGGACCTTGCCGTTGGTGTGGTGGCTTGTGTGCCTCAACGATACAGGTAGCCGTACCGTAGGTACAACCACAACGGATTGGTATCTGTTGAGAGGCCAGACGAACGTGTGGTTCCTGAAGAGGGGCAGCAGCCTTTTCAGTAGTTGCAGGGGCAACAGTCTGGATGATTGACTGATCTGGCCTTGTAACATTAACCAAAACGGCCTTGCCGTCCTGGTACTGCGAACGGCTGAAAGCAAGGGGAAACTACGGCCGTAATCCTTCCCGAGAGCATGCAGCTTTACTGTATGATTAAATGATGATGGCGTCCTCTTGGGTAAAATATTCCGGAGGTAAAATAGTCCCCCATTAGGATCTCTGGGCGGGGACTACTCAGGAGGATGTCGTTATCAGGAGAAAGAAAACTGGCGTTCTACGGGTCGGAGCGTTTAATGTCAGATCCCTCAATCGGGCAGGTAGGTTAGAAAATTTAAAAACGAAAATGGATAGGTTAAAGTTAGATATAGTGGGAATTAGTGAAGTTTGGTGGCAGGAGGAACAAGACTTTTGGTCAGGTGAATACAGGGTTATAAACACAAAATCAAATAAGGGTAATGCAGGAGTAGGTTTAATAATGAATAGGAAAATAGGAATGCGGGTAAGCTACTACAAACAGCATAGTGAACGCATTACTGTGGCCAAGATAGATACGAAGCCCACACGTACTACAGTAGTACAAGTTTATATGCCAACTAGCTCTGCAGATGACGAAGAAATTGAAGAAATGTATGATGAAATAGAAGAAATTATTCAGGTAGTGAAGGGAGACGAAAATTTAATAGTCAAGGACGACTGGAAAACGAGTGTAGGAAAAGGGAGAGAAGGAAACGTAGTAGCTGATTATGGATTGGGGCTAAGAAATTAAAGAGGAAGCCGCCTCGTAGAATTTTGTACAGAGCACAACTTAGTCATAGCTAACACTTGGTTTAAGAACCATGAAAGAAGGTTGTATACATGGAAGAACCCTGGAGATACTAAAAGGTATCAGATAGATTATATAATGGTAAGACAGAGATTTAGGAACCAGGTTTTAAATTGTAAGACATTTCCAGGAGCAGATGTGAACTCTGACCACAATCTATTGGTTATGACCTGTAGATTAAAACTGAAGAAACTGCAAAACGGTGGGAATTTAAGGAGATGGGACCTGGACAAACTGAAAGAACCAGTGGTTGTACAGAGTTTCAGGGAGAGCATAAGGGAACAATTGACAGGAATGGGGGAAAGAAATACAGTAGAAGATGAATGGGTAGCTCTGAGGGATGAAGTAGTGAAGGCAGCAGAGGATCAAGTAGGTAAAAAGACGAGGGCTGGTAGAAATTCTTGGGTAACAGAAGAAATATTGAATTTAATTGGTGAAAGGAGAAAATATAAAAATGCAGTAAATGAAGCAACCAAAAAGGAATACAACCGTCTCAAAAATGAGATCGACAGGAAATGCAAAATGGCTAAGCAGGGATGGCTAGAGGACAAATGTAAGGATGTAGAGGCATATCTCACTAGGGGTAAGATAGATATTGCCTACAGCAAAATTAAAGAGACATTTGGAGATAAGAGAACCCTTGTATGAACATCAAGAGCTCAGATGGAAACCCAGTTCTAAGCAAAGAGGGGAAAGCAGAAAGGTGGAAGGAGTATATAGAGGGTCTGTACACAGGCGAAATACTTGAGGGCAATATTATGGAAATTGAAGAGTATGTAGATGAAGATGAAATGGGAGATACGATATTGCGTGAAGAGTTTGACAGAGCACTGACAGACCTAAGTCGAAACAAGGCTCCAGGAGTAGACAACATTCCATTAGAACTACTGACAGCCTTGGAAGAGCCAGTCCTGACAAAACTCTACCATCTGGTGAGCAAGATGTGTGAGACAGGTGAAATACCCTCAGACTTCAAGAAGAACATAATAATTCCAATCCCAAAGAAAGCAGGTGTTGACAGATGTGAAAATTACCGAACTATCAGTTTAATAAGTCACAGCTGCAAAATACTAACACGAATACTTCATAGACGAATGGAAAAACTAGTAGAAGCCGATCTCGGGGAAGATCAATTTGGATTCCATAGAAACACTGGAACACGTGAGGCAATACTGACCTTACGACTTATCTTAGAAGAAAGATTAAGGAAAGGCAAACCTATGTTCCTAGAATTTGTAGACTTAGAGAAAGCTTTTGACAATGTTGACTGGAATACTCTCTTTCAAATTCTAAAGGTGGCAGGGGTAAAATACAGGGAGCGAAAGGCTATTTACAATTTGTACAGAAACCAGATGGCAGTTATAAGAATCGAGGGACATGAAAGGGAAGCAGTGGTTGGGAAGGGAGTGAGACTGGGTTGTAGCCTCTCCCCGATGTTATTCAATCTGTATATTGAGCAAGCGGTCAAGGAAACAAAAGAAAAATTCGGAGTAGGTATTAAAATCCATGGAGAAGAAATAAAAATTTTGAGGTTCGCCGATGACATTGTAATTCTGTCAGAGACAGCAAAGGACTTGGAAGAGCAGTTGAATGGAATGGACAGTGCCTTGAAAGGAGGATATAACATGAACATCAACAAAAGCAAATCGAGGATAATGGCATGTAGTCGAATTAAGTCGGGTGATGCTGAGGGAATTAGATTAGGAAATGAGATACTTAAAGTAGTAAAGGAGTTTTGCCATTTGGGGAGCAAAATAACTGATGATGGTCGAAGTAGAGAGGATATAAAATGTAGACTGGCAATGGCAAGGAAAGAGTTTCTGAAGAAGAGAAATTTGTTAACATCGAGTATAGATTTAAGTGTCAGGAAGACATTTCTGAAAGTATTTTTATGGTATATAGCCATGTATGGAAGTGAAACGTGGACGATAAATAGTTTGGACAAGAAGAGAATAGAAGCTTTTGAAATGTGGTGCTACAGAAGAATGCTGAAGATTACATGGGTAGATCACATAACTAATGACGAAGTGTTGAACAGTGTTGGGGAGAAGAGAAGTTTGTGGCAAAACTTGACCAGAAGAAGGGATCGGTTGGTAGGAAATGTTCTGAGGCAACAGGGGATCACGTATTTAGTATTGGAGGACAGGATGGAAGGCAAAAATCGTTGAGGGAGACCAAGAGATGAAACACTAAGCATATTCAGAAGGATGTAGGTTGCAGTAGGTACTGGGAGATGAAGAAGCTTGCACAGGATAGAGTAGCATGGAGAGCTGCATCAGACCAGTCTCTGGACTGAAGACCACAACAACAACAACAACAACAACGTGGCTGCCAGCCGTAGTTACATGCAAAATCTTATGGTCCTCGGTCATGTCCAAGATACCAAAGCCGGCTAATAAGTCAATAATCGATAACTAAAACTTGAATTGTACTGCTCCTTACTTGCCGATTACATTAACTTAGAAGTTTCATCTGTGTTCTACTGCGGTGCTTTTAGTGTCTCCGCATTCCACAGCACGCCACATAAGTTTGCATATTATAAATGTAACGTTTCAGAGAAAAAAGCGGCCAAAGTGACGATCTCGCATTACGTCGATACGATAGCAAATGACGAAAACGGTGCGATGTCTAAGGTTTTTACTATTTATGGACACGTTTCACATTATCTTGGGTAACATGGCTGCCAGCCGTTGTTACATGCAAAATATTATGGTCCTCGGTCATGTCCAAGACACCAAAGCCACCTAATAAGTCAATAATCGATAACTGAAACTTGAATTGTACTGCTCTTTACTGGCCGATTACATCATTTTAGAAGCTTCTTCTGTGTTCTACTATGGTCTTTTTAGTGTGTCCACCTACCGCAGCACGCCACATAGGTTTGCAGACGATATATGTAACCGTTTGAGAGAGAAAAGCTTCCAATGTGACGATCTTGCAATCCGTCGATACGATAGCAAATGAAGAAAGCGGTGCGATTTCTCAGGGTTTTATTACATATGGACCCTCTTCACATTCTCTCGTGCAACGTGACTGCCAGTCGTTGTTTGATGCAGAATCTTAAGGTCGTCGGTCATGTCCAAGGCACCAAATCCACCTAATAAGTCAATAATCGATAGCTAAAACTTGAATTGTACTGTTTCTAACTGACCGATACATCAAGTTAGAAAGTTTCTTGTGTGTTCTACTGTGGTGCTTTTAGTGTCTCCGCATACCGCAGCATCCCACATAAGTTTTCAGACGATAAATGTAATCGTTTGATAGAGAAAAGCGGCCAATGTGACGATCTGGCATTAAGTCGATTCGATAGCAAATGAAGAAATCGGGTGGATTTCTCAGGTTCTTACTACATATGAACACTTTTCACATTCTCCCGTGCAACGTGGCTGCTAGACCTCCCTTCATGCAAAATCGTAAGGTCATAGCTCATGTCGAAGGCACCAAAGCCGGCTAAAAAGTCAACAATCGATAACAAACCTTGAATTGTACTGCTTCTTGCTGTCTATTACATCAACTTAGAAGCTTCTTCTGTGTTCTACTATGGTGCTTTTAGTGTCTCCGCATACCGCAGCACGCGACATAGCTTTGCACACGATAAATGTAACCGTTTTCGAGAGAAGAGCGGCCAATGTGACGATCTGGCATTACGTCGATTCGATAGCAAATGACGAAAACGGTCGGATTTCTCAGGTTTTTAATACATATGGACACTTTTCACATTCTTCGTGTAACGTGGCTGCCAGGTCTCGTTTCATGCCAAATCTTAAGGTCGTTGGTCATGTCCCAGGCACCAAAGTTGGCTAATAAGTCAATAATCGATAACTAAACTTCAATTGTACTACTTCTTACTGGCCGATTACATCAACTTATAAGCTTCTTCTGTGTTCTACCTTATTGCTATTAGTGCCTCCACGTACCGCAGCACGGAACATGTTTGCAGACGATGAAGGTAACCGTTTCAGAGAGAAATGAAAAATTCCGTGTCTGTGTCTACTGCCTGCTCATATTGTTTAAAGCAGATTGCTCTAAATGCCCAGTGGATCAGATTCCCTTGATACATTCTAAACAAACTCGGAATGGGAAAGACCGAGCTCTGCTTATACTTATAGTCTGGAAAGTTGATATATCTTAGACAGTAAAATATGACTGTAATAGATGTCCACTGAGTATTCCCATTTATACTGAAATTAGCTTTGAACAACAAATTATTAATTGGCCACCTAGTCATGACTCAATAGCTACTAAGATCTTTCACTGGTGAAGGAGGTGACGACGTTGTTATGTCCATTAGAGGCTTCTGTAGCTTGCTGAGAATGATGTAAAATAATTGTGCCATGTGATTTTCTATGGAGTTTCAGAGTATGTTCTATACTGGTGCAGGACATTCATTCCTGCTGTTCTCATTATAGGCAATCCTAGATTCTGAATCTCAAACACCAGAAGATTAGAAACAGCAATGCAACCTCTGTCTTCCTGGCTGTGAACTATTTCAAAGTCTCTTCTCATTGTGCAGTACTTGTAGATTATTGTAAATAGATTATCTGTAATATTTAGAACATCTCATTCTAAACTTTCTAAATAATGGGTCTTTTCTGTTATGACCATGTCATAACGCCGAGGTCGGCGTTTTTCCCCCGAGGTCGGCGTTTTTCCCCCGAGGTCGGCGTTTTTGTCCCGAGGTCGGATCGGCGTTTTGTTTCCCGAGGTCTAGGAAGCTATCGATATATTGAAAATCGAAACTATTTTGATGTATATCGAACTATACTGATATGTGTTGTCATCTTGAAACATATATCTGACCACTAGATATCGTTATTTATCGAGTTAGCGATATATTTCGATATTTATTTATTTATTTCGTGAATCGTTTTCTTAGAGGTCAGATTTATTTTGAGACATCCATACATATCACATTATCGATTCATTTCGATATACCATTTTATTTCGAGGCCCAGTTTTGTATTGAGCAGTCGATTTATTTCTATATATCTGTCTATATCGAATAGTCGACGTATTTCGAGATATCGATTGATTCAATGTATCCGGTTATGTCGAGATATCGATTTATTTTGATATACCGACACAATACGGGTTGTCTATATATTTCGAGGTATCTATATATTTCCATGTATAGGTGTACTCCAGATAGCGATTTCTTTCGAGATATCGATATATTTCGAGATATCTCTATACCTCAAGTAACCATAAATTTCTAGATATCCCTCTTTTTAGAGAAATCTTTGTATTACGAGGTATCGATATATTTCCAGATATGGATGTGTTTCTAGACCACGCATAATATCGAGACCTCGAATTATTTCGAATTATCGATCCATTTCGTACGTCGTAATGCGTCTTGATGTCTATACATTTCGATATTTCGACTCATTTCGATGTGTCGGTTGTTTTGGATGTGTCGGTTTATATCGAGGTTTTGATTTATCTCTGGGTCTCGATTTCTTTCGTGGTTTCGATTTATTTCGAGGTGGCGATTTATTTCGAGGTGGCGATTTATTTCGAGGTGGCGATTTATTTCGAGGTGTTGATTTATTTCGAGGTGTCGATGTATTTCGAGGTGACAATATATTGCGACCATACTTGTCGACTGCATCACCTTAGAACCTACTGTATTTCGTACAGAGTGGTGCGACTGCATACCTCAGCACGCGACATTAATTGCCAGACGATAAATGTAAACGTTTCTGAGAGAAAAGCGTTCATTCTGACGATTTCCCATTTCGTTATTAGGAAAACAAATGTAGAAAACGTAAGGTTTTCTTCGGTTTTTACTACACATTAACACTCCTCGCATTTTCCCGTGTGGTGTGGCTACCGGACCTCGGTCGTGCAAAATCGCAAGGTCCTATGTCAACTACAAGGCAGCAAATAAGGCCTATAATTGAATTTTCCATATCTAAAACAAGACAGACACTGCTGCTTACTTGTCGACTCCATCAACTTAAGCTTCTATTTCGTACAGAGTGGTGCGACTGCATACCTCGGCAGGCGACATTGATTGCCAGACGATGAATGTAAACGTTTCCGAAAGAAAAGCGTCCTATGTGACGAACTGGCACTACGTCAAACAAATGACGTAAACGTTAGGTTTTCTTCGGTTTTTCTGCCACTCAAAGTGCTGCCAACTTTAAATTCACCCCCTCCTCCCCCTCCCCAGTCATGGCGATCAGCTGGTGTGATAGAAATGGACACAGGAAAGTAATAACGTTCCATGAAATCCCATTCCAGGGACGTTCAAGGGTAAACGTTCCAGACGGTTTATTTCCATTAAGACACGCATACTGGGCATCTACAATGCCACATCTACCAGATCGTTTCCATTGTCAGCAGTGGAAAACAAAACTGTACTGAAGTAGCCATAGTGAGACGCGGTTTTTGGTAGACGAAATAATAGGAATTCTCTAGCCACTGGTAATGATGATCTAATGAGAATTCTGTTATTGTTTTGAAAGATGCATTTAAATATGCATTGAACGTAGCTCCAAATTATTTTGAGAATTATAATTGTGGCATGATGAATCTACATTGCAGATTTTGTAATGCTAAACATTTCGATCTGAGAATACTTTATGTGATAGAACGGCATTGACCTTGTGTGTCATTAGGGTAAAGTTAATTTGCCGCCATTAACATGAAATTTGAAACTTCCTGGCAGATTAAAACTGTGTGCCCGACCGAGACTCGAACTCGGGACCTTTGCCTTTCGCGGGCAAGTGCTCTACCATCTGAGCTACCGAAGCACGATTCACGCCCGGTACTCACAGCTTTACTTCTGCCAGTATCCGTCTCCTACCTTCCAAACTTTACAGAAGCTCTCCTGCGAACCTTGCAGAACTAGCACTCCTGAACGAAAGGATATTGCGGGCACATGGCTTAGCCACTGCCTGGGGGATGTTTCCAGAATGATATTTTCAGTATGCAGCGGAGTGTGCGCTGATATGAAACTTCCTGGCAGATTAAAACTGTGTGCCCGACCGAGTCTCGAACTCGGGACCTTTGCCTTTCGCGGGCAAGTGTTCTACCATCTGAGCTACCGAAGCACGATTCACGCCCGGCACTCACAGCTTCCTTTCAGGAGTGCTAGTTCTGCAAGGTTCGCAGGAGAGCTTCTGTAAAGTTTGGAAGGTAGGAGACGGATACTTGCAGAAGTAAAGCTGTGAGTACCGGGCGTGAGTCGTGATTCGGTAGCTCAGATGGTAGAGCACTTGCCCGCGAAAGGCAAAGGTCCCGATTTCGAGTGTCGGTCGGGCACACAGTTTTAATCTGCCAGGAAGTTTCATATCAGCGCACACTCCGCTGCAGAGTGAAAATCTCATTCTGGAAACATAAAATTTATCTTCCATTAACGTAAAATCTATTTTTCAGCTCACTGTAATAAGGACTCACTTCAGATGATTGGACAATTAAAGAGAACTCAAACTGTTATTTTAATAGTATTCGTAGGTCCAATGCAGCATTTACCGTGGACAGTCCCTGAGCCTAGACTGTCAGTTTTATCTAGGCAGCACTACTTTAAAAAAGCACTCCGTCTTCAGGCCACAAGTGGCCAATCAGGACCATCCTACCGCCACGTTATCCTCACTGAGGGTGGAGGAGGAGCTGGCTCTCCCACTCGTTGTGGTAGTTTCCTTTGACTGGAGCCGCTACTATTCGGTCGAGTAGTTCCTCAACTGGCATCGCAAGGCTGAGTGCAACCCGAAAAATGGCAACAGCACATCGCGGCCCAGATGGTCACCCATCCAAGTGCCGACCTCGCCCGATAGTGCTAAACTTCAGTAATCAGACGGGAACCGGTGTATCCACTGCGGCAAGGCCGTGGCCCCTACCACATTTACAAGATATTTTTGATCGTAGATCAGGTCCGATGGCTCGAAAGAATGGACGTTTACCATGTTATGCACATTTATATTTTCACCACGTCGACACAGATGGTCCAATTTCGACCATAGGTGATGGTAGCTATAATGATCGTGCCAAGCATTCCGTGTACATTAGTTGCACCCAAGTGTGTGGGCATCACAGCATTCGTGACATTTAAATTTGTTTCTTCTTTGCTACTATATTCGCAATAAATTTCGCAGACAGTATCCGCATATGACGCTGAACGTACCTACAAAATTATATCATTGTACGACACATGTTTCAGGAGATACGTTATAAAAATTCAGGACAAGGCCAGACGCTGCATTGTACGGGCGTGGACGCACAGCTGTAAATAAATGCCTGGTCAACGCCATGCTTTTCCGCTAGTCATCTATAAAGATAAAAATTCCCCAATATTGTCCACCAGCGTATTTTTCAAAAACCTTTATTTTTTCATCCATTATTTTCCTGTAAAAATCGAAAATACCGTGTATCATTGTGTTTTTAAAAATCGTCTCTTATTGTCATCTCTTTTTATGTATTTTAAGCCATCTATCGCTTGTGTAACCTGTGGCTACAAGTCCATTCCCTTTATGGGGGAATCGAAATAATACACAACGGAAAAAAGTGTGGGCCAATTTCTTCCTCATTTTTCGGAACTTCTGATAATAGTAAATCGTTGGCTTTTTGAGGGCGTGGTAGGTAGATACAAGAGATTAGTGTAAGATTAGAATTTGGGTCAAATATAGTGCCAGGAACTTCTGTTTCTATCTGGCTAGCTTCAGAGTACTTCACCATCTACTAAGTGATGCGTTTCAATGTGAATGGTGTGTTCTGTGCTAGGTCTACCCTTTACTGCACAATGCTGTTCCTTCGATGCTATTAAAACCAGGATGTTATCAAAACATATGCACAGTGGCAGACTGGAATCTGCAGAAATATTTCCAGTGGAGGGGAGTGCGGGAGGCGCGTCGGGGCTGGAGTGCATGATTCTGAAACTGGCACTGTGTGTACAAATCAGCTGGTCAGTTACGAGATGCAACAAGCTGCAAGACCCTAACTCTATAAGCGCTACAACTGGTCAAAGCTAAGGTTTAGCAGTATTGTGGAGAAGTCTTATCTGGAAGAGTATGAGTATACTGTAACGAATAAAACCTCTTTACTCCAGATTCCAGGGAGGGTTGGGGGCTATGGGTGAAAGTGCCCCTTTGCCTCTTCTCCCCTCCCCACCTCCTCCCCTCCCCCTCGAGGACGCCAATGGCTGGCCCGTTCATTTTGAGAACATCAGAGCTGCAGTAACCTTCCTGAAAAACTGTCCTAGATGTCTAAATCTACATCCATACTAGGCACGCTACCTGACGGTCTGTGGCGGAGGGTACTCTATCGGTTCTCCCTTCTATTCCAGTCTCATATTGTACGTGGAAAGAAGGATTGTCGGTATGCTTCTGTGTGGGCTCTAATCTCTCTGATTTTATCCTCATGGTCTCTTCGCTAGATATACGTAGAAGGGAGAAATATACTGCTTGACTCTTCGGTGAAGGTATGTTCTCGAAACTTTATCAAAAGCCCGTACCGGGCTACTGAGCGTCTCTCCTGCAGAGTCTTCCACTGGAGTTTATCTGTCATCTCCGTAACGCTTTCGCGATTACTAAATGATCCTGTAGCGAAGCGCGCTGCTCTCCGTTGGATCTTCTCTCTCTCTTCTATCAACCCTATCTGGTACGGATCCCACACTGCTGAGCAGTATTCAAGCAGTGGGCGAACAAGCGTATTGTAACCCACTTCCTCTGTTGTCGGAGTGCACTTGTCTACATTGAGATTCAATTGCCATTCCGTGCACCATGCGTCAATTGCGCGTCAATCTTACCACGCAGAACTCCAGTGGGAATGTCGGTTATCGCTGAAACAACTGGTTTTCGGCTCACTTTAACCTAATTGTTAAAGCCCGTCACTATTCCAGTGCTTGTAATAACCGATTTTCAGTCTTTTAACGTAGGAATCCTACAAAGATTTAAAAAATTTGACTTTCTCAGTTTCTTGATAAATGGAATCAACACGTAAAATTAAATACTTTTATGATGACCTGCAGCCGTCCAGAACGAAATTAGAATTATATTAATACCGTCAGCTGCTCTCGGGTGTCGATATACATCAACGGGGACAGGTGACAATGTGTGCCCCGTCTGGGACTAAAGCCCGGGATCTCTTGCTTACATGGCAGACGCTCTGTCCATCTGAGCCACCGAGGGCACAGACGATAGTGACTGCAGGGACTATCTCGCACAGGCCTCCCGCGAGACTCACATAGTATGTGCACACACTACATTCGTAGTGTCTCACACCAACACACTCATTACTCGTGGAAGACATTCTTACCAAGTGCCGTAACAGTTCGGGGAATACGTGTGCATCTTCACAGAAGAAGGTCATGGCTGGTATTGCCAGAACCATATACGTATATGGATATGGTGTCTGTTCTTTCGGACATAATTTAAAATAAATAGTCAAATAAAACTTTGTCAGCTGTTCGCTGCTTCTCTCAAAATATGGCGAGTGCTTCCGTACTACAGAAAACTGCCAGTATTCTCCTACTGATTTTAGTTTTTAGAAGCTCTGCTCAAAAATTATATTGTAATCGGTTATCACAGCACTATGCGGGAGTTACGTATAGTCCTGCAATAAAGGGTGAATACTTCGGCTGGAGAACTCTTTTTCGTTTTAATTTCTCTGTTTTCAAGGGCTACAAGCAGATAACGGCATACTACGTAGACACAGGCAGCAGATCAGGCACTTTCTATTTTTATCCCGGAAATTTTAACTTTTTTCCTTGTATGATGTTTCAAGTCGACCAAATCAACCCATGTGCTTCACTCGTTACCGCATATCGTAAAATACTTCCAGACTTCCAGATGGTGCCATTCTGTGTTACAACTGACGTTCGACAACAGCGAGAAACTGCGTCCAGTCTCGCGCACTGCTTGTATAACAGGCACAATATTGTCTCGGCAATGCTGGACCAATCCATTTGTTGCTCGTTTCTGTCAGCAGTGTTATTAAAGTGGCATACATCACTTTTCCCATTTTTCTGTAATAACGCAGTATTTCAGAGCTATGGAAATCTTACGAATAAAAATTACTCGTCTTTTTTAAAAAAAGGTTTACTTGAAAACTAAAAATTTTACTGCGGCTGCTGTGGCTAATCGATATATCTGTTTTTACGTGGTTATCAGGAAAAAAAAGATACTTGTTATAACCGAGAGCAAACAAATACCGAAAGACATGGGTTATTCAGAACTAAAATACCCATATCGTTTTAACCGATCGGTTTTTCTATCTCTAAACTGCAGTGTCGCCATAGAAAAGTGTGTCGTTCCATCACTGTCCATAGCAACTTTGAGATATGCAAGTGTTTATGAGCAATATCGGCAAATAGAAACACGAAGAGGTAATAAGCATCTGAGCGATAGAATTTATTTCCCGATCAGAAAAGTCGAGTGACAGACAAGACTGAATCACTGTAATAGAAGTTATATGGAAAGCTGTGTAAAGGAAAATTTCCAGTTCTTTCGTGGATTCCAAAATTAAAGCAAATTCCGGGACATCAAGGTGACATAGTCTTATACGGATAGTATTCCATGACTAACGTAATGGGCCCACATACTGTACTGGTATACGGATAATATTACACGACTAACGTAATTTACCTGAAATAATTTACAAACATGTTACTATAACATTCGCTACTACTCATTACGCTAATTCACCTTCAGCCATTAAGCGCAAGCGCAGATCTCAGTTATGATACGTGCGCCATCCAAAAATTTATCAAGGTAGTAACTCAACACAACTACAAATGATCATTGTGTGTAAAATAAATAGAACACTTCATAAGAAGAACATGACAGGTTTGAATCATTCCCACCGCAAAGGATGAAAAATTCAGGCTCGCACACAAGACCACTTGATAACTAACCAGAAATTCCGATTAGTTGTAGCTTCGGTGACAATCGCCATTTTTACATTTTCCCCGTAAACTAGATAATTATGAAACGTTAGCAACTACTCTAAAATATCTGCGGCAACGGCCTTGCCCCTGAGGTTGCATTGGTTCACGTGAGATCACCGAAGTTAAGTGCGTTGTCGGACGTGGTCGGCACTTGAATGGGTGGTCATCCAGGCCGCCATGCGCTCTTGCCATTTTTCGGGGTGCACTCAGCCTCGTGGTGCCAATCGAGGAGCTACTCGACCGAATAGTAGCGGCTCCGGTCAAAGAAAACCGCCATAACGACGGGGAGAGCAGTGTGCTGACCCCACGCCCCTCCTGTTCGCATCCTCCACGGATGGACGCAGCGGTCGGATGGTCCCGTCCCAGTAGGCCACTCGTGGACTGAAGACGGAGTGCTTACAAAGCAACTACTCTCCAGTGCATGGCCGTACTACTGAGACCTTGATGCCTGGCATCAACAACAGGTAGCAGCACACGAGGTTGGCTTATGCCTACTGCCGAATTTTGAGATCTGTCGTAAGCCTGCGTAAGCACGTGGGGCTTTCCGTCTTAAGTGCAAGCATATCCATTGCGTGTTCTGCCGCGCGACTTGAGTGGAATATTTCATTATTTCTGAAATTTTATAGAAATGTTTTTCGTTGTATATCCTCTCCATCGGTACTGAATTTACTGTAAAATTACTTGCTCACTTTTCGGAACTTCCGTTCATGGTAAATCGATATTATTAGAAGCCGTGGTAGACACGAGTCTAGTGTGCTTCACCTTCAGCACCTTCTGTGTCAGTCTCGGTTCCTATGTCGCTGATTTCACAACTAGCTGTTCGTTGTCTACTGAGTATACTGTCTCTTGTACGACACTATCCCTCCTACACTGAAAGGGGGAGACACAGGAAATTATAGGATTTTTGAAACATGTAGCTATTAAGGTAATTTTGAAGCTAGGCATACGAAAATTTGTATCTGGTTTCTAGGTCAGAAATAAAGAAATATGTGTTCCATTATTACTGGGAATGAGGTGAAATAGCGGGTGAACATTTTATTTTGAGATAAATAATTATGGAATAACTGTGAAAGTATTTTTAAGGCTACATCTACGAAAATTGGTATTTGACTTCAAGGTTACAAATAAGAAAATACGTGTTTTAGTGTTTTTGGAAGTTCAACCCCTAAGGGGATGAAATAGAGTGAGCTGGTGCGTTTCTGGCGCCAGTTTCCATCGATCGTTGCTTCGATCTTTGAGTCGCGGTCCAGAGGACACTGCTCCCTAAGCGACTGTAGTAGTTCTCTGCACGGACCCACATCGGGCTTACCGCGCTTACACTGGACACAGTTGCCAACAAATCTCCTGACATCGCGATATAGGTTGGGCCAAAACATGTGTTCCCGAACTCGGTTCTAGGTCTTGTATAGCGCCAAATGACCCCCGACCACCGAATCGTGGATATATCATGCTAACTCGTTCCTGTGGAATAGAGACCTTCACTTCACCACGGTTGTCTCCCCCTTTACACAAGAGCCCCCCGCCCCCCCGAAGGCAACAGGGCAATAGCCAGTAACGACGTCGCCATCCGCCTACTGCTGCCTATTCGGTCCCCACCTGGGGTCCACAGCCTGATTGCCGGCTGAGTCGCAGAAGAAACCGGGTGTCTCAGAGAGAAGGAAATTCGCTCCAAGATCCGGCTCCACGTGGCCCTTGCCTTCCCCAGACTCTCCCGCGAACATACGGCTAAGAGCGTCGCCAATTCATTGTCTCTGCCCCTAATATGCGGAACCTGGAGATAAATCTTGTCATCTTAACTTCGGCATGACTTTTAGCGAACTTATTAATCAAAGTTTAAGGGCTGGCACTGGGCAAGTAACTGACGGAGGCTCATTTGTTTCAGTTCAGTTGTAATGATCACCTGTTCTCCAGATAAGGTTGTGTAGTATATGTCTCAGAAAACTCTCTACCCTTGATGTGTGTTGTGTTAGAGATAATTGGCAGCGGTCGACGCTAGCATACTGGGAACAGAGCACCACGGCGGCAGAGAGATGTTTAAGGCCATGTCCTCTCCTTTACATCTTCGGTTATGTTGTCACTTTCGCGTGATTCCATCGTTCCGGTGGAGAACTATAGCATCCAAAGTTCAATTGCACTGTCAAGTTGAGTATATTTCTATGTCACTCCCTGTCTCGTGGATCTCTCGCATTGATTTGAATCCTTGGTCTGCTCGCGTCTATCGCCAATTCACACGAAAATATTGAAGCAACCTTATTTTAAGGGAATTGTCATATGGTCATGTTCTAGTTGTAATCATTCTAAGAATATTGTTGATTAATCAATTGAGTAAGTAAATTTGAAGGTCGGTTTGGTCAAAAATAAAGTACCTCCTTAATTGCTTTAATCATTTGTATATAGTTTTGTTATGGAAAGTTGAGTAGCCAAACGTTAAAAAATCTGTTTCTTAGGCTTAATCTGTTTCTCTGCTGATTGGAAGTAATGAGAGTTCTGCTGCACATTCTATGCACATTTGTACTATTTAAGTAAAGCCTTACCTAAGTATATTTACCTAGTCATATCCAAATTTGAAGTTTAACGGGTCTTGTTCCACGTAAAAAAATTTATTTATTATTTGTCCATCTGATCTGGCCTTATAAGGCAATCTCTTGTATTTTTGTGATTGTGATTTTATAATGCTTTTGATTGTAATAAAATGTGTAGCAACTACAACGGATTACTATTGTGATTTTGGTGTGTCACTACCACAATCCCATTACATAGAGGATGAAATGTTTCATGAAATATTTAATTATGAAAGCATTTTTAAAGCTAAATATATTTAAACCTGAATTTGGCTTCTCGGTTGAAGTAAAAATAAAAAAAATTTACATGTCTCACTGTTTTTGATACATTCAATTCATAATGAGGGGGAATATAGGATGAAATGTTTTATGAAAATAATTCAGTGTGAAAGAATTTTTAAAGATAAATATATGGAAATTCTGTTATTGAAATATACGTGTTTCACTGTTTTTGGAACTACAACCTCCAAGGAGATGCGATAGGGGCACATGTATCCACTCACTCATCGCCTTCCAGCCCAACCTGCAAAGTATACAGACTTGAAATTTGATGAAGGTGTAAATATTACGCTGAAAGCACCATTTAAGAAGAGATTTTTCGAAATTCCACTCCTAAGGGGGTGAAATATGGGTTGAAAAGTTTTTTTTAAAAAAAAATATGTCCCTATGTCACTGTTGAAGCTAGAACTACAAAACTACGAAAATTGACATTTGGTTTCTCAGCCAAAAACAAAAAAAAAGGTTTTTATCATTTTCCGAAATTCTTTCATTGGGGGGGGGGGGGATAGAATAAATAGTGAAGGTTTTTTGAAAATAAATCATTATTAAAGAACTACTAAAGCATTGTTAAAGTTACATCTATGAAAATAGGTAATTGACTTCTCAGTTGGATGTAAAAAAATGTGTTTCGTTGATTTTGGAAATTTAACTCATTAATAGAGTGAAATAGGGGATGAAAAGTTTTATGAAATATTTCACTATGAAAGCATTTTTAGAATTAAATGGATGAAGATTTGAATTTGGCTCCTTGGTTCTAAATAGAAGAATACATGTTTAATTGTTTTTGAAAACCTAACTCCTAAAGGGTGTGAGATGTTTCTCAAAATGGTTCATTATGAAAGCATTACTAAATATATCTGACAATTCGTATTCGGCTCCTCTGTTAGAATTTTTAAAAACTATGTGTTTCAGTGGTTTTGGAACTTCGATAGTAAGGGGATGAAAATTTTAATGAAATATTTATTGCGTTATATTAAAATATGTTAAATCTGCATCTATGAAAACAGGTATTTCACTTCTCAGTTATATAAAAGAAATATGTGTTGCGGAATGAAAGATTCTATGGAGATATCACCACAAGAATACAAACGGCTTGATTAACAAAAACCTTCGACTCCAGCTGTCGGCATTGTTTCTTGGTCATTCAGTAAAAGACGATGCTTCAATGGCGTTAAGTTTAGAAAGTGTTGCAGTTTATAAAAGACATAAAAAAACGATTAAAGAAAAAAAAATCTTTGAAGACCATAAACGGTCTACGCAAGTAAAGAAGCGGATGATAAGTTAGCTCTTTATGCAAATGAGTTGGTCACTTTAAGTTAAGAGACATGTCATGCACCAGGAACCAAATATTATAGTTGCTACGATTGGCTAACGGAAAAGTTTTGCAGAATCACGGGAAATCACTTCTGCAAGTGGCTGAGAATCTCGTAATGGATAAAAATTCTGTACTGAGAATTCCAAGGTGGGAGATGCAAATTCCTCGATTAGGAATTGGTAATCCACATGTGAAACCTGAGTACATAATCCCTGTGACATTTTATCAACGGTGTTCCGTAGGGACAGGTTCTCATCCAAAAAGTTCGAAAATTCAATTTCTTTGTAGTTGCATTTTTTTAAGGTGTACTTGTCCAGACTCTTGGAACGGAAAGGTTTTTTTCTTAATCCGTGCTTTAAAAAAGTTTCTACAGCCCATTGTTTGAAGCAGTGTCACGACTGCCATGAGCCGCGCGGGGTATGCGCCATGTCTCAAACGCCTTGTCACGGTTCGCGCGGCTCCCCCCGTTGGAGGTTCGAGTCCTCCCTTGGGCATCGTTGTGTTTGTTTGTTGTCCTTAGCATAAGTTAATGTAAGTAGTGTGTAAGCACAGGGACTGATGGTTCAAATGGCTCTGAACACTATGGGACTTAACAATTGAGGTCATCAGTCCTCTAGAACTTAGAACGACTTAAACCTAACTAACCTAAGGACATCACACACATCCATACTCGAGGCAGGATTTGAACCTGCGACCGTAGCTGTCGCACGGCTCCCGACTGAAGCGCCTAGAACCGCTCGGCCACATAGGCCGGTCTACCATGTATTCTAGAGAAGCTGCCCGGTCGTCAGTGGCGCCTGTTCTTTCGAGAACAGTTACTATCTTCATATATATGGTTAAACGTTACCCAGCCATTGACCTTCGTCTGTGCGAATGCGCACAGATTGCCCGAAATCTTACGGGAATCGTCACCTTAGTGTGGGCCAGTATTGAGTGGATGGGCAAACACCTATTACGTACATTACGTTTGTGGATTGTGGCCGGTTGGAAATGTGAGTCTCACGGGAAGCGTGTAAGGGATAAATGCCTGCAGTCGCGGTATTCATCTGTGTCCTCGGTGGCTCAAATGGATAGAGCGTCTGCCATGTAAGCAGGAGATCCCGGGTTCGAGTCCCGGTCGGGGCACACATTTTCAGCTGTCCCCATCGAAGTATATCAACAACACCTGTCGGCAGCTGAGGGTTTCAATTAACTATCAATTGTGAAGGGGATTCGAAGAACCCTTTGCCAGGCACTTAAATGTGATTTGCAGAGTATCCATATAGATGTAGATCAAAGCTCGTCCCGTGACGCACGTGCACAAAATGATTCATACTGCAAACATACTCGCCGATAACACTGACGAATAACGAGTGCTGCATATCCAGGTTAGACAGATCGGCTTTTCCTGCCAAGAAGAACAGGGAGTTGCTATCTAGGAACAATTCCAGCCAGAGGAAGGGTTGAAAAGTGCTCCTTGGATTGCACACTAAACGTAAATAACGAAAATGCATTTTTGGTAAAAATTGGACAAAGCATAATCCTGTGCTCTCCGTATTGCATTAGCCGTTTTGAATATTGAAAATCTTACTGCAGATTCGTGTTCAGCGACATTAAAAATATACATGTAACCCTCAGTTCATGCAAATCGAAGTAATAATATAACTAAAAGGTTTCCCTAGACGTTGAACTTTTTTTTTTTTTTTTTTTTTTTGGAGAAACAATTTTCTCAGAACGGCATGCAGCATTAACTAAAAATGGTTCAATCTCTTAACTTCTACCTCTGACCCAGAAAAGTAAACACTTTTCTTAGGAGCTTATACCTATAATATATGACACTGATTAATATTAAGTAATTTTTGTGAAGGCATAAGGAGTGAAATAAACCACCCAAAAAATCGAACTCAGAGTTCGAATTAGCACCGTATCGTTAAATTTACGGTTGTTTCATTGCGGTTAGGTATGCGCTCCCATAAATTTTATGTAATATCGACTGATGTTTTCCATTTTCAATTTCAGAGAAGTAATTTAGTATCAACTGATGTCATCCATTTTTGATTTCAGGTAACATCTGAGAGGCCACACTGCACGCAGTCCGCGTGATCAAATCATAATTGCGGGCGCCATTTTTTTTTACTGAAAATCTAAAATAAAGCTCATAGTATGATCACTCGTAACTCCCAAACAGATCCTTCAAGTGTATTTTCACTGTCTCAAAAAAAATATATAACATTTTTTGCTCATTTGAATGAGAACCTGGCCGTAATGCCGGAATATAGTCACTAGATTTTTTTCGGAGACGCTGTACGTTCGCGAGAAGAATTTCGTTCTGCGCGTGTCGATGGACATCCTACAGATATTACTGTTTGTGTGTTTGTGTGTGTGTGTACTACTCAGTCGTGCCATTCGAGTGTACATCTTTGCATAGTTTTCCTTTGACGGTGTAAACAGTGTTCGGCTCAGTTGCTAACTGGCCAGTTGAGTGGTTCCGAAGTTGTCGGATGTGCGGTGCGTTCTGTCTGCTAGGATAACAACAGACTGGCGTGGTGCGATGGCAGAAGCAGACACTGAAGGAGCTAGCTGCTGGGACGCCAGCGAACAATTTATGCCAAGTAAGACGAAGAGAACTATTCTAAAATTACGAGCCGCCTCAATAGTGTTTATCATTAGTAAATCTTGTAGTTGAGACTGCCACCAATCTACAATAACTGACATTTTTGCCTAGAGAGAGATTAGCGAGAAATACAGGATATCCCCCACACACTGAAATTTTGGTTGTGATGACAGGCCTATGGGCAGTGTAGCCCGAGATCTAAGTTAGGTTGGAAGGGGGTAATTTGATTGAGAGATGTTTACGCCAACGATTATTAATGCCGAGTAAACGTTGTGTAAGCAGATTTCCTTGTAGCGTAGCCTAGTGTTTCCGTCCGCGCCATGTTTAACACACTTTCTCTGGCTGTGTACAAAAGTCGCACAACAGCGACGAAAACTACGTTTCTGGTGGGGGGGACGGGAGAGTTCCCTATGTAACTTTCACTACAAATTTTAGTAACCGCCGAAACTAGCCGAATTAGAAGCGTAATTTTAACTATATTTCCGTTTGTGGGAAAATAGTGATTCTCCTCTTTCGGCAGCAACTATAATATGTAGGCGACTTATTAGTTTCTTTTTTTTTTTTAAAAAAAAAAACTCTGAATCATGATCTCAGTAGACGCAGTGCTTTTTACGTTGCTTGATCCGTGGTCGATAGTAAACAATGCAATGTATTGGTAAACTCTTTGAAGTGTGACGCGTGTTGCATAGACGGCGTCTGCAATGTTCGTAAGGCCAAGCTTGTATATATTCTGTGTCTGTTTAATTAAGGCGAGGAGGATAATGTTCAAGGAGCACTGCATTAGCAGTCTATGGAGAAATTGAGAATTTGGATCTGACGAACGGCATGCTCGGGCAGTTCGTGCTATTATGTTGACCACTGCGTAATTCGGACACAGTGATCATTGCCTCTCCCTAGTAACCAGGAGACTCGGGTGGTAATCCTGGTCTGGCACAAATTTTCAACAGTGCCTATTGTCAGATAATTTTATTAGTTGTCCGGTCTTAAATTGTGTTTTGTTCACGAAACGTCGTTTAGCTTTTTCATGGATAACAGCTTTGGAAAGCGTACAGTCTGTACAGGTTACATTGATAATCACACGTCGTTAGTCCAAGGCAACTACAGCTACATAGTTTTACCAAGAACTTCTTCGTAGGTAGTTTCCCTGTAGTGGTATTTTGTTTTAGTGTTTATAGACTGTAGGCTTGGATGAAATATGAAACACATATCCGAAGTTTCTGTTGATGCTGTAGATCCTGTTTTATCCGTGCTAGGGGCACAAACACTTCATCAAATACTGGAGGACACAATATGCCTCGAGATTTAGCAATTTTTCGTAATATAGGCCTAGCTTCGATATATTTTTCTCTAATTGTTGTTTGGATTTAATCTTAAAACACACTAACTTTTCCACCAGTTATTCTATATGTGGTTTCATCCCTTTCGTAGCATAGAGTTCCTAAACGGTCGATAATATTAATAATTTCCTTTCTCACTTTGATTTTCTGTAGAATCTCCTGTTTGTGGTTATTGCTAACCTGTTTCACATTCTCACTTTTATTATTTTTATTTTTCTAGTTTTGTGACTGGAAGCCAAATTTTCTTTGAATTCAGTCTTTAATTCTGAAACAGTTTCAGTTAAAGGTCAAGTGAAGATGGCGATCTATTTGAGGAGAATAGTTAGGAGATCTTTTATATTAGACGTACACAGGTCATTGAGATCCTTATCTATATAAAATTACTTCGAGTTTGATGTAGCCCATTCTCTTGTCATCATGTCGGCTGTATCGTAGCGTATTGTCTCGATTAGGTTGGAGATTTTGATTGAGAGTTGCAGAAGTCCACGAAAGTGATTACGAAGTCAAGACTATACTAACAGAACGATGTGTAGCGTAGACCAAAACGCTCTTTCTGTCCTTTTAAAATCTCTTTTAATTAAAAATAACTAAAGCTGCAAGATACAATCACAAAAACTGTTTTATGTAATACAGAAATCCCAGACTATTGTTGTGTACGTACACTAATTTTTTGTCACTGAATATATATTTTTTACTCATTTGCTGGATTCCAGTTTCCCGCTTTTTGCGGCGAAAACCCTTTCCCTGCGAAGGGCCCAATAGCATGTCGGTTATATTCGCGACTTTATCGACGATCAGTAATTTCATATAGTCTATCCACCGGCGTCATTGTTAACATCGAATATAGATTTAAGTATTAGGAAGGCCAATATGAACCTAACGCATGGGTAGGTCTAATGATGAATAAAAAAAAAATTCGAATGCGGGTTAGCTACTACAAGCAGCACAGTGAACGTGTTATTGTGGCCAAGATAGACATGAAGCCCACACCTACCATAATCTTAAAAGTAGTCCGCAGATGAGGAAGAAATTGATGAAATGTGTGATGAGATAAAAGAAATTATTCAGATAGTGAAGGGAGATGAAAATAGAATAGTGACAAGTGATTGGAATTTGATAGTAGAGAAATGAAGAAAAGGAAACGTAGTAGGTGAATATGGAATGGTGGTAAGAAATGAAAGAGGAAGCCGCCTGGTAGGTTTTTGCCCAGAGCATAACTTAATCATCGCTAACACTTGGTTCAAGAATCGTGAAAGAACGTTGTATACGTGGAAGAGACCTGGAGATACTGCAAGATTTTAGATAGATTATATAATGGTAAGAAACCAGGTATTAAATTGTAAGACATTTCCAGGGGCAAATGTGTACTCTGACCACAATCTATAGGTTATGAACTGTAGATTAAAACTGAAGAAACTGCAAAAATGTGGGAAATTAAGGAGATGGGACCTGGATAAACTGAAAGAACCAGAGGTTGTACAGAGTTTCAGGGAGAGCATAAGGGAACAATTGATAGGAATGGGGCAATGAAATACAGTAGAAGAAGAATGGGTAGCCTTGAGGGATGAAGTAGTGAAGGCAGCAGAGGATCAAGTAGGCAAAAAGCCGAGGGCTAGTAGGAATCCTTGGGTAACAGAAGAAATATTGAATTCAATTGATGAAAGGAGAAAATATAAAAATGCAGTAAATGAAGCAGGCGAAAAGGAATACAAACGTCTCAAAAATTAGATCGACATGAAGTGCAAAATGGCTAAGCAGGGATGGCTAGAGGACAAATGTAAGGATGTAGAGGCGAAAATCACCATGGGTAAGATAGACACCGCCTACAGGAAAATTAAAGTGACAGCATAGATCGAGGTGGTGGGATCACTCATGGGAAAATTCCTGCAGTAGTTGATGTTAGAGCTGCACCAGTCAGCTGATAGGTGTTCCTGCTTAAGGGAAGTCTCTCTAACAAAAGATCCACTTTTGACAAAGCTTAAGTATCCAAGTAATGAGACAATTAGTATATTTCATCAAAATATACAAGATGTTAGAGATAAAGTTAGTGAACTGCTTATAGATGTTGACTCTGAAATTATTGGTATATTTGAGCACTTCTTAAATAAGGAGATAATTCAGAGGCTTCCTTTACCAGAATACAGGTTGGCTGGCAGCTTTTCTAGGAGCTCTTTTCGGTGTGGGGGAGTAGCCATGTATGTGAAAAACAGCATCCCATTAGAGTCAATTGATGTTTCTAAGTACTGCACTGAAAAGGTGTTAGAATGTTGTGAAGGTATGGTTAAATTTAATGGAGCTAAACTTCTAATTGTTATTTACAGAGCCACAGACGCCAATTTCACAACATTTTTGCTAAAGCTAGAGGAGGTTTTTGGTACACTTTGTAGGAAATACAAAAAATTATTTATATGTGGTGATTTCAATATTAATTGTAAGGTGATTGTGCAAGTAAAAGGATGCTGGTAGATCTCCTTAATTCATATAATCATATGTAAACTGGTATGGCAAAGTGGTATGCAGATAGAATAGCTATGTCTCAGGATACAATTAAAACCATATGGTCAGTCGTAAATGAAGTGGCTGGTCTGTAGAGACAGGTCGACGATATAGAATCAGTGCGTAGTGGGAATGTTCGTGTTACTGATAAGTCGCATATATGTACAGTACTTAATAATCACTTTGTGAATGTACCATGTGAACTAAATAGAAACCTAGCCCCAACAGGGAATCATATAGCGCTCTTAGAAAAAAGTGTTCCGAGACTGTTACCTGAAACGGTCCTCCATGATACTGACAAGAGGGAGATTGAGTTAATAATTAAATCACTAAAGACCAAGAACTCTCATGGATATGGCAGGGTATCTAGCAGAATACTGAAGTATTGTTCTGTGTATGTTGGCCCAGTACTTAGCCATATCTGTGACTTTTCCTTTAGCGGTGGTCGGTTTCCTGACCGATTAAAGTACTCTCTACTGAAGCCACTTCATAAAAAGGGAGAAAGGATAATGTTGACAACTTTAGACCTATTTCCATGCCATCGGTGTTTGCTAAAGTTATCGAGAAGGTTGTATATACAAGGTTACTGGAGCATTTAAATTCACATTATTTGCTGTCAAATGTACAGTTTGGTTTCAGAAATGGTTTAACAACTGAAAATGCTATATTCTCTTTTCTCTGTGAGGTTTTGGACGGATAAAATAAAAGGTTGCGAACGCTAGGTGTTTTCTTTGATTTAACGAAGGCTTTTGACTGTGTTGACCACAAAATATTACTGCACAAGTTGGACCATTATGGAGTAAGGGAGTAGCATACAATTGGTTCCCCTCTTACTTTAAGAACAGAAAGCAGAAGGTAATTCTCTGCGATATTGAGAGTGGTAGTGATAATCATTCGCAATGGGGCTCTGTTAAGAGGGCATTCCCCCAAGGGTCGGTTCTGGGGCCACTGCTGTTTCTTACTTATATAAATGATATGCCCTCTAGTATTACAGGTGATTCAAAAATATTTCTGTTTGCTGATGACACCAGTTTGGCAGTGAAGGATCTCGTGTGTAATACTGAAACAGTATCAAATAATGTAGTTAATGGAATAAGTTCATGGCTTGTGGATAACAATTTGATGCTAAATCACAGTAAGACTCAGTTTTTGCAGTTTCTAATTCACAATTCAACAAGGACCGATATTTTGATCAGACAGAATGGGCATGTTATAAGCGAGACGAAACAGTTAAAGTTCCTAGGCGATCGGATATATAGTAAGCCGTTGTGGAAAGCCCATGTCCAGGATCTTGTTCAGAAACTAAATGCTGCTTTAGTTACCATTAGAACAGTATCTGAAATTAGTGACAGTTCAACATGGAAGATAATCTACTTCGCATATTTTCATACGCTTAGGTCGTATGGTATTATATTCTTTGGGTAATTCTTCTGATTCAAAAAGGGTATTTTTGGCTCAAAACGGGCTGTTCGAGCTATATGGGGTGTAAGTTCGAGAACCTCTTGTTGGCCCCTATTCAATAGTCTGGGAATTCTGACATTGCCCTGACAGCATATATTTTCTTTAATGTTGTTTATTGTTAGCAGTATTAGCGTATTCCCAACAGTTAGCAGCTTTCAATCAGTTAATACTAGGCACAAATCAAATCTGTATGTGGAATGCACTTCCTTGACTCTTGTGCAGAAAGGAGTGCAGTATTCTGCTGCATCCATTGTCAATAAGCTACCACAAGAACTCAAAAATCTTACCAGTAGCCCAAAATCTTTTAAGTCTAAACTGAAGAGTTTCCTCATGGCTCACTCCTTCTATTCGGTCGAGGAGCTCCTGGAAGAGCTAAAAAATTATGCAAATTTCAGTGTTACGTAGTTAATTTTTTTATTTAAACTTACAACTTGTCGCCTTAATATGTTTTTATATTTCACTTTATCTGTTTCTACTATCGTGTTATAATTTCATGTATTGACTCGTTCTATGACCATGAAGATTTCTCCTTAATATGGTCCCACGGAACAATAAATTATTAAAAAATATAAGCTTTGGAGAAAAGAGATCCACTTGTATGCATATCAAGAGCTCAGATGGAAACCCTGTTATAAGCGAAGAAGGGAAAGCAGAAAGGTGGAAGGAGTATATAGAAGATCTATACAAGGGCAATGTGCTTGAAAACAGAATTTGGAAATGGAAGAGCATGTAGATGAAGATGAAATAAGAGATAATATACTGCGTGAAGAGTTTGGCAGAGCAGTGAAAGACCTACGCCGAAACAAGGCCCCGGGAGTATTCAACATTCCATTATAACTACTGACACCCGTGGGAGAGCCAGCCCTGACTAAACTCTACCATCTGATGAGCAAGATGTATGAGACAGGCGAAATACCGTCAGACTTCAAGAAGAATATAATAATTCCAATCTCTAAGAAAGCAGTTGTTGACAGATGTGAAAATTATCGAACTATTTGTTTAGTAAGTCACAGGCGCAAAATACTAAAGCCAATTCTTTACGGACGAATGGAGAAACTGGTAGAAGCCGACCTCGGGGTATACCAGTTTGGATTCCGTAGGAATACTGGAACACATGAGGCAATACTGACCCTAAGTCCTCTCTTAAGAGCTAGATTAAGGAAAGGCACACCTACGTTTCTAGCGTTTGTAGACTTAGAGAAATCTTTTGACAATGTTGACTGGAAAACTCTTTCAAATACTGAAGTGGCAGTGGTAAAATGCAGTGAGTGAAAGGCCATTTACAATTTGTACACATACCAGATGGGAGTTGCAAGAGTCAGGGGGCATGAAAGGGAAGCAGTGGTTGGGAAGGTAGTGAGATGCGGTTCTAGTCAATCGCCGATGTTATTCAATCTGTTTATTGAGCAAGCAGTAAAGGAAAAAAAGAGAAAAATCGAAGTAGGAATTAAAATCTATGGAGAAGAAATTAAAACCTTGAGGTTCGCTCATGACATAATTCTGTCAGAGACATCAAAGGACCTGGAAGAGCAGCTGAATGGAGTGGAGTGTCCTGAAAGAATGATATAAGATGATCATCAATAAAAGCAAAACGAGGATAATGGAATGTAGTCGAAACATGTTTGGTGATGCTGAAGGAATTAGATAAGGAACTGAGACACTTAAAGTAGTAAAGGAGTTTTGGTATTTGGGGAGCAAAATAACTGATGACGGTCGAAGTATAGAGGATATAAATTGTATACTGGCAATGGCAAGGAAAGTGTTTCTGAAGAAGAAAAACTTGTTAACATCGAGTATAGCTTTACGTATCAGGAAGTGTGTTATCCGAGTATTTGTATGGAGTGTAGCCATGTATGGAAGTGAATCATGGACGATAAAGAGTTTGGATAAGAAGAGACTAGAGGCTTTAGAAATAAGGTGCTACAGAAGAATGCTGAAGATCAGATGGGTAGATCACTTAACTAATGACGAGGTATTAAATAGTATTGGGGAGAAGAGAACTTTGTGGCACAACTTGACTACAAGAAGGAATCGGTTGGTAGGACATGTTCTGTGGCATCAGCGGATCACCATTTTAGTATTGGAGGGCAACGCGGAGGGTAAAGGTCGAGGAGGGAGACCAGGAGATGAATACACTAGCTGATTCAGAAGGATGTAGGTTGCAGTGGGTATTGGGAGATGGCGCTTGCACATGATACAGTAGCATGGAGAGCTGCATCAAACCAGTCTCTGGACTGAAGACCACAACAACAACAATAAGAAGGCATCTGTCTCATGTGTACCCTTCAACAGAGATAGGACAGACAAGACGGTTAGATTAGACTATATGTAGTTTCTGTTGCAAATAATCCATAATGAGGAGATGCTCAGTGGGAAACTAATATGCTAATTTACCTTCCACAGATCGCAAGTGGACTGATCATCGACGTGAAATGAGGGATGAAAATTTAAACGTACTTCTGATCGTACTCGTACTATTTGACACCCTCCCCCCCCCCCACTCTCTCTCTCTCTCTCTCTCTCTCTCTCTCTCTCTCTCTCTCTCTCTCTCTCTCTTTTTCTAACTCACTCCTCACTCACTCTCAATCGCGCACGCCCTAGTTCTACTAAAAAATTCAATACATTAATGGTGTCGGAGGAGATGGTTAAATAAATCCTTTAGGCTGCTCTTAAACTGAATTTTGACAGTAGTAGAACTTGTATGGCTGCTGACAAGTTATTGAAAATTCGTTTTCCTGAATGATCGAGACTTTCTTGCACCAAAGTAATTAACTTCCAAATTTTTGTGGAGATTATTCATGTTTCTAGTAAGGAGTGCATGCAATGAGCTGTTGATTTGAAAATAATAATAAGACACAAAAGAAGCTCCTAAGTTGATGTGATACCCAGTAAGAAGCAGTACAAATCAAGTTTTAGTTAACGATTATGGACTTTTTAGCCGGCTGTGGTGCCTTGGACATGAGCTAGGACCTTAAGATTTTGCATGAAAGGAGGACAAGCAGCCGCGTTGCACGGGAGAATGTGAAAAGTGTTCATATGTACTAAAAACTGTAAAATCCGCCCGTTTTTGTCTTATGCTATCGAATCGACTTAAAGCCAGATCGTCTCTTTGGCCGCTCTTCTCTACGAAACGGTTACACTTATCGTCTGCAAAGCTATGTTGCGTGCTGCGGTATCCGGAGACACTGAAAGCACCATAGTAGAACACAGACGAAGCTTCCAAGTTGATGTAATAGCCAGTAAGAAGCAGTACAATTCAAGTTTCAGTTATCGATTATTGACTTCCAAGCTGGCTTTGCTGTCTTGGACATGAGCTAAGGCCTTACGATTTTGCATCAAGGGAGGTCTACCAGCCACGTTGCACGGGAGAGCGTGAAAAGTGTTTATATGTAGTAAAAACCTGAGAAATCCGCCCTTTTGTGTCATTTGCTATAGAATCGACTTAATGCCAGATCGTCTCTTAGGCCGCTCTTCTCTATGACACGGATAGACTTGTTGTTGTCTTCAGTCCTGAGACTGGTTTGATGCAGCTCTCCATGCTACTCTATCCTGTGCAAGCTGCTTCATCTTCCAGTACCTACTGCAACCTACATCCTTCTGAATCTGCTTGGTGTATTCATGTCTTGGTCTCCCTCTACGATTTTTTACCCTCCACGCTGCCCTCCAATGCTAAATTTGTGATCCCTTGATGCCTCAAAACATGTCCTACCAACCGATCCCTTCTTCTAGTCAAGTTGTGCCACAAACTTCTCTTCTCCCCAATCCTATTCAATACCTCCTCATTAGTTACGTGATCTACCCATCTAATCTTCAGCAATCTTCTGTAGCACCACATTTCGAAAGCTTCGATTCTCTTCTTGTCCAAACTAGTTATCGTCCATGTTTCACTTCCATACATGGCTACACTCCAAACAAATACTTTCATAAACGACTTCCTGATACATAAATCTATATTCGATGTTAACAAATTTCTCTTGAGAAACGCTTTCCTTGCCATTGCCAGTCTGCATTTTATATCCTCTCTACTTCGACCATCATCAGTTATTTTACTTCCTAAAGAGCAAAACTCCTTTACTACTTTAAGTGTCTCATTTCCTAATCTAATTCCCTCAGCATCACCCGATTTAATTTGACTACATTCCATTATCCTCGTTTTGCTTTTGTTGATGTTCATCTTATATCCTCCTTTCAAGACACTGTCCATTCCGTTCAACTGCTCTTCCAAGTCCTTTGCCATCTCTGACAGAATTACAATGTCATCGGCGAACCTCAAAGTTTTTATTTCCTCTCCATGAATTTTAATACCTACTCCAAATTTTTCTTTTGTTTCCTTTACTGCTTGCTCAATATACAGATTGAATAACATCGGGGAGAGGCTACAACCCTGTCTCACTCCTTTCCCAACCACTGCTTCCCTTTCATGCCCCTCGACTCTTATGACTGCCATCTAGTTTCTGTACAATTTTTAAATAGCCTCTCGCTCCCTGTATTTTACCCCTGCTACCTTCAGAATATGAAAGAGAGTATTCCAGTCAACATTGTCAAAAGCTTTCTCTAAGTCTACAAATGCTAGAAACGTAGGTTTGCCTTTTCTTAATTTTTCTTCTAAGATAAGTCGTAAGGTCAGTATTGCCTCACGTGTTCCAACATTTCGACGGAATCCAAACTGATCCTCCCCGAGGTCCGCATCTACCAGTTTTTCCATTCGTCTGTAGAGAATTCGCGTTAGTATTTTGCAGCTGTGACTTATTAAACTGATTAGTTCGGAAATTTTCACATCTGTCAGCACCTGCTTTCTTTGGGATTGGAATTATTATATTCTTCTTGAAGTCTGAGGGTATTTCACCTGTCTCATACATCTTGCTCACCAGCTGGTAGAGTTTTGTCATGACTGGCTCTCCCAAGGCCGTCAGTAGTTCTAATGGAATGTTGTCTACTCCGGGGTCCTTGTTTCGACTCAGGTCTTTCAGTGCTCTGTCAAACTCTTCACGCAGTATCTTACGTCTCATTTCGTCTTCATCTACATCCTCTTCCATTTCCATAATATTGTCCTCAAGTACATCGCCCTTGTATAAACCTTCTATATACTCCTTCCACCTTTCTGCCTTCCCTTCTTTGCTTAGAACTGGATTGCCATATGAGCTCTTGATATTCATACACGTGGTTCTCTTCTCTCCAAAGGTCTCTTTAATTTTCCTGTAGGCAGTATCTATCTTACCCCTAGTTAGATAAGCTTCTACATCCTTACATTTGTCCTCTAGCCATCCCTGCTTAGCCATTTTGCACTTCCTGTCGATCTCATTTTTTAGATGTTTGTATTCCTTTTTGCCTGCTTCATTTACTGCATTTTTATATTTTCTCCTTTCATCAATTAAAATCAATATTTCTTCTGTTACCCAAGGATTTCTAGCAACCCTCGTATTTTTACCTACTTTATCCTGTGCTGCCTTCACTACTTCATCCCTCAGAGCTACCCATTCTTCTTCAACTATGTTTCTTTCCCCCATTGCTGCCAATTGTTCCCTTATGATCTCCTTGAAACTCTGTACAACCTCTGGTTCTTTCAGCTTATCCAGATCCCATGTCCTTAAATTCCCACCTTTTTGCAGTTTCTTCAGTTTTAACCTACAGGTCATAACCAATAGATTGTGGTCAGAGTCCACATCTGCCCCTGGAAATGTCCTAGAATTTAAAACCTGATTCCTAAATCTCTGTCTTACCATTATATAATCTATCTGATACCTTTTAGTATCTCCAGGATACTTCCATGTATACAACCTTCTTTTATGATTCTTGAACCAAGTGTTAGCTATGATTAAGTTAAGCTCTGTGCAAAATTCTACCAGACGGCTTCCTCTTTCATTTCTTAGCCCCAATCCATAATCACCTACTATGTTTCCTTCTCTCCTTTGTCCTACTGACGAATTCCAGTCACCCATGACTATCAAATTTTCGTCTCCCTTCACTACCTGAATAATTTCTTTTATCTCATCATACATTTCATCAATTTCTTCATCATCTGCAGAGCTAGTTGGCATATAAACATGTACTACTGTCGTAGGCATGGGCTTTGTGTCTATCTTGGCCACAGTAATGCGTTCACTATGCTGTTTGTAGTAGCTTACCCGCATTCCTATTTTCCTATTCATTATTAAACCTATTCCTGCATTACCCCTATTTGATTTTGTATTTATAACCCTGTATTCACCTGACCAAAAGTCTTGTTTTTCCTGCCACCGAACTTCACTGATTCCCACTATATCTAACTTTAACCTATCCATTTCCGTTTTTAAATTTTCTAACCTACCTGCCCGATTAAGGGATCTAACATTCCACGCTCCGATCCGTAGAATGCCAGTTTTCTTTCTCCTGATAACGACGTCCTTTTGAGTAGTCCCCGCCCGGAGATCCGAATGGAGGACTATTTTACCTCCGGACTGTTTTCCCAAGAGGACGCCATCATCATTTAACCATACAGTAAAGCTGCATGCATTCGGGAAAAATTGCGGCTGCAATTTCCCCTTGCTTTCAGCCGTTCGCAGTACCAGCGCAGCAACGCCGTTTTGGTTAATGTTACAAGGCCAGATCAGTCAATCATCCAGACTGTTGCCCCTGCAACTACTCTTCAGGAACCACACGATTGTCTGGCCTGAAACGGTTACACTTATCGTTGGCAAAGCTATGTTGCGTGCTGCGGTATCCGGAGGCACTGAAAGCACCATAGTAGAACACAGACGAAGCTTCTAAGTTGATGTAATAGCCAGTAAGAAGCAGTACAATTCAAGCTTTAGTTATGGATTATCGAGTTTTAAGCCGGCTTTTGTGCCTTGGACATGAGCTAAGACCTTACGATTTTGCATCAAGGGAGGTCTACCAGCCACGTTGCACGGGAGAGCGTGAAAAGTGTTCATATGTAGTAAAAACCTGAGAAATCCGCCCGTTTTGGTCTTATGCTATCGAATCGACTTAAAGCCAGATCGTCTCTTTGTCCTCTCTTCTCTATGAAACAGTTTCACTTATCGTCTGCAAAACTATGTTGCGTGCTGCGGTATGCGGAAACACTAAAAGCACCATAGTAGAACACAGAAGAAGTTTCTAAGTTGATGTAATAGACTGTAAGAAGCAGTACAATTCAAGTAATCAGACACATTGAAATTAAGTAAGTCCAAATGTTCAGATTGGTTTTTTAGGTCCGATTTTCTCAACAACTTGGTGATCAAACCAATATATCAGTCCGGAACAAGGACAAAATATTTCCACACTTCTGGAACGAAGGCACAAACGTTTTGCCCAAAATAGTCATTTTTTGTTAACTTGCAAGTATGTGTGAAGGAAGGAATTGGTGTGTAGTCTAGTCAAGTAACCACTCCAATTTTACCTGAATGCTAGAATGAGATACTGTTATACAGTAGCTTCCAGAATTCAGAAGGTTACTGAAGTGTATCTAAAAAAAAAAAAAAAGAGGAACTATCCAATATTAAAAACTCTTGTGTCACGAATAATATATATAAAGCAATTGATTTAGTAACAGATGTTGATGAGAACTCAGAGCTTGTATGTATGAAACGTAAAAGGAGACCTCTGTAGGAAAAACAAATTAAGTTTTCGAAAAAACCAAGTGATTTTGTAAAGAAACGAAGACTTTCTCTTCTTATGATTCACTTCTGTTTTGACATTCGATGTACTAAGAGGAGGGTTGCCGAAATTCCTACGTCTTATTTTTTTTATGGAATAATAAGATTATCATTCATAAATATCGGTCTCTGCAGTTATTGTAGTGAACCTTTTAATACTACCGCACTGAACTACTTAAATGATTTTATACTTTTTAGGTAGATGTATCACGAAATTGTGGTCACGTTATTTGAAAGCAAGATGAACGACATACTTAAGCGGCACATTGCGATAAGCAATTATTCTCCATAGGTCGGACCTGAAGGCCTGTTTTCAGGAAGACCAGTAGATCATTGACAGCAGTGTCGTGCAGTCAACGAGCCTTAAAACAGCGGTTGACGATGGTGTTCAGTAACACCACGATCTCATACATTGAAATAATGTAACAGAGTTGGCATAGAGGGTAAATAATAGTAATGGTCCAGTAGATTACAAAGGTTAGTTATATATATATGCGCGTACGGATACTGCCACAGGAAGGACACGTTACAAATATGATGCCACGGTGGGGTTAAACTCATAATTATGCGCATATTATTTTTTTTTCATTTATTTGAATATTTCTCTCACTTTTAACTACCCATAAGGAAAGAAACGTTACAGTGGACGCTAGTGTGCCATCTTTCTTGCTGAAGTGGAATATCGCGTTTATTAAATTTCCTTGATAGCTTAACTGAAACTGTTTTCCCTATCCCAGCGAATAGCTGGAAAGTCCGCCCTGAGAGTTCTCTGTCGACTTGTAGATTGTGAGTCTGTCTAATATCCAGAAGTGATCCACGTCGATTGCTGGTACGGAGGGCATTAGAGTAGATTACACGTGGTATCTGTCACACGATGTTACCCATTAACGCTCGTAACATTGAGTGCCGCACTTCGGGCTTGTGGCGTGAAGCTTTCTTTTCACCTTCGAGCGCTGGCGTCGCTACAGCTGTTGGAAGTGTCTGGAGTGTGTTTGTAAATATGGCTTCAAAGTTAGTTTCGTCGAATTTTTAAAAATAAAGTAGCTTGGGCTATGGGTGGGAGGGGGGGGGGGGGCAAGGGGCATAATGCATGCTATCATTTGTGTGTTGATGGGAGGTGGAATATACTGCACTCGACTTCATGTCCACAATCACAGCTACAGCCATCCATCCCTACATCTGGAAACATACATGCAGCAAACCGGAATAGAGGATGTGGTCACACTCAAAAATTCTTTCTTAGCTTTCCTTTCTACTTTGTCTGTTTTTAGATTCTGGATGCGACAAATTAAAAAGCGCTTCATCTGTTTCGAACTTTGTATTAATTTTGCCGTTGTGGTAACACTATTTAAAATTAAAAATTGTTCTTATAGTCCCCATAAAGTGTACTAAACGTTTATTTACCTTCACATATTCCACCTTCATCGGTTTATAAATCGCTTGACACGTTTCTGAAATTATTTTGTTTGATTACAATGTGATATTAATGTGCCGTGTCATAAACCAGAGTAGCTCTCATGTATCAAGAAATCGCAGTGACACAGTTTATTCTTAGAAATGCTGTATGTCCAGAAGACATTCTGTTTTGTAACATGAGAATCCACTTTACTGAGCAAATACTGAAATAATCTCATCCATTCATAAGTAATTTATATGTTAAGACTTGAATTCCTCCTCTTGTAGCTCTCGTAACAAATTTTGCTGAGTTCTTTTACTATCTTGACGTAATACCTAGGGCTTCATTCAAGTGTTTATTGTTTCTCTACCGCTTTTCTTCCAAATACACACACAATGCAATTGTGGTGTTTGCAAGAGTGTAAGAAAGAAAGCTGACGCAGTTTGTCTATCAAATTTTAGGGAAAATTTGTAAGAAGCTTTCAAACACAATAGTAAAATTCAAAACGGTGGTAAAGTGGCAGCGTTGTAAGGAACAACTTTTGTTCTTACTGTGTGTTATTTGGAATGGTTGACGGTTGATCGCGTAAGTGGGGACTAGGCGAAGAGGCATCAAAATTTTATTTCGAATGCTAAAAAGGACCAAGGTTCAATTTCACATGTTACAGCAACTGTTAAATACAATCAGCTAAGCACAGTAAGAATTGACCATGCTCTTTCACAAGCAGCACGATTGGAACATTGAAACACAACGAGAAGGTTACAGAAACAGAAGCGGAATAGATGCATTACGACTATCTGCTTTTCAGCATGGCAAAAGTTGTCTCCGAACTCGTGAGGAATCTGAGGCATGAGTGAATAAAATTTTTAGAACTTCTGAAATTCTTCGCTGGATACGAACACTCACGAAAGATTATTTAGCATCATGGAGTACTTGAAGCCACTTTCTGACAATCATTTAACAACTTGTATTATGGATGTTGTTAAAGAACAGATTTCAAGTGAAGTTAAAATAATCCTCTAGAGCAAGTTTCAAGTGAAATTAAGTCCTTTGTCAGTACAAGCAAACGAAATAACGGATGTCTGAAGTAAGCTATTAGTAATTTTTCGTTTTGCAAATAAGGAGAAATATGAGATGGATGTGGTTTTATGACTTAGCTAAAAACTGGAGTGCACAAGGCATAGCCACTGTTTAGCTGCAAGTGCTAAGCAGTTAGAATATTGATAAAAACAAACTAGTATCGCAAACATAAGACGGCTGTAGTGCAATAACACGGAAAAATTGTGTACATCCTATAGTGAAAGAGGCACACCCTCGTGCAGTCTGTATCCACTGCTGTGCACATCAGTTGGACCATCCTCTGTGCTTCTAAAAATTACGCAATTAAAATTTTTTATAGCAAACCAGTATTTCACGAATCTTAGCCGTTGCGGTAAAACAAGTTAACTTCAGGGGGAAGGGGGATTTAAATTATAAGGTCCTTGCGAAACAAGGTATTTTCATTCACACGCTGTTAAAACCATTTTTCTTCACTACACGGACATGAGCAGCATTGAATGTGAAATACAAGCAAGACTGGGATTATTATAAGGTCCTTGCGAAACAAGGTATTTTCATTCACACGCTGTTAAAACCATTTTTCTTCACTACACGGACATGAGCAGCATTGAATGTGAAATACAAGCAAGACTGGGATTATATTTCTTTACATCGACCAATTGGGCTAAATTGTATACTTGATCACCAGACTTCTCTTTTTCTACTGCAGGTGTACAAATAGATTTTCCAGCATACCAGTATCTTGTTCGACATTTTGCAAAGTAAATCTGTAAGCCTGAAATAGAAAACTGCATTAAGGCTAGTGAGAGACTAATATGTATGAAACGCAAAGTGGAAGGTAAGAAAGAGCTTTACAATTTCAGCAGGAGTATTTGAACTAGTGTAACGAAACAGAAATATGTATTTAGAAATGGAGAAGGCTAGTATTAGAGGTAATCGACACAGTAATAGTAAACACGGAAACTAGATTCCAGGACTACCGTGAAACAATTTCCCTATACGTAATGTTGAAAAGCTACTTAAAATGTATCTTTTGACAATGAGAAACTGAAGAGAAGAAACTTTATTTACAGCAGTGAGGATAAATGTCTGGAGCTTCATGACATCCTTCAGTCCATTGTAAACAATTGATTTAAAAAACGTGTTCTCCGGAGGAGTGTAATGACTGTCGTTGCTTCTTGCAATTCCACGAACCACCGTGTCTTGCAAAACAAGCGTGAGTACGTTGAAACGCGTTAAAGCCTACTTTCACAACACAATGACAAATGACACTGTCAAGCATCACTGTGTTGGCTGTAGAGAAGAGAACTCCGAAATCAAATCGACAGGATTCCATATCTCTCGTCACCGGTCTACGCCCAGGAAAAAGGGCTGCAGGATAGAACTTTATAAAAAGGTGTGAGGGTGTATTAATAAGTATTATATCCTGATGAATGTATAGCTGTTAAATAATTTTTGCATTTGTTTATAACAATTGCTGTAGTAATTTGTCTTACGAAGTATGTAAGTTACTTTCGCATTGTTTATTGGAATTGATAACGTTTATGTCAACGTCTTTTATTTTGCTTAACCGTGCTGTACTTCTTCAGTCATGTATAAATCGCTTTGCAGGGAAATGAATCATTTTAGTCAATTGTGGGGATACAACAGCCCTGAATTTGAGGTGCGCTCAAACCCTACCATTGGCTAGAAATCGTAATGTAGCGAGATGTTTCTCCTCGGAGCTTACAACCTATGATGAATTCATTTTTGGTTAAAAACGGTTTGATGCTCAGCAGTTCTTAAATAATTACGAATATCATTAGCTACCGTCTAAGTAACAACGTAGTTAAATTTCATTCCTGCAATTAGTCGCATCTTTGCCTTGGCTTTGAGTAACAAGGCCAGAAAATCCTAGATAAATGCTGGCAAACTCCAGTTTCTTTTCCTTTGTAAAACCAACCGGAATCGCGTAGATATTTATCATACGAACAAATCACATGAGGCACCGTGATTGCGTTGTGCAAGCGGTTACGAAATTGGTCCGTTGGTCGGTCGGCCGACAGATATAATAGTGCGTGTGGAGGGGCCTTAGCAGAACGATTTTCAGTGCAGCCCAGTCCCGTTCGCGCCATATTTACACACCTTTAGTCGTAGTTAGCAGACTAAGCATAAAAACCAAAACTTCGAGGTAAATGGAGACCCCCCCCCCCACTACAGGTCCAGGGGTTGGAATAGACCCGAGGTATTTCCGCCTGTCGTAAGAGGCGACTAAAAGGAGTCTCACGTTTTGGCCTATATGTGGTGGTCCCCTCTATGAATTGACCTTAATTTTTCAAAATTTTCCCGAAGAGCGAGTCAATTTAGGAAGGACGCCTTACATGGAGTATAGCATTCATGTGCTCAGACTTACCGCATCCTTTGTCGACGTGGATCTGCACTTCTGCTCATTCTCCTACTGTTGGGCGAGGCCACCCTCCTGGGTGCGTATTTTTCCATAAACGGTGCAGTATCGTTTTCTATACCGACGATTATAATGGACTTGTTCGCTTGGTTGCACCTGACATCCAGCACGGTAGCTTGCCCATTGTAGTGGGGCCGCTATGTACCCTGTCAGTTGTAGCCCTCTGACCACACCCCCTGATGCCTGTGCCATTAACTCCCCATGTATGCCCAGTCAAGGTATTTACTCGCTTATGACAAGCTGGGGATGTTTCTGTAACCACAAGAACTTACATATGGTCGAGGGTATCATATTTCACAGGGACCTTATTTTGCAGTCTGACGATGAGCTGCGCGCAAATTTGGAGCGGCGCGGTGTTCATTTCGTCCAGCGTGTCCACTGGGGTCCGAGGTATAATCAGGTTGCCACCGCTGCTTTCGTCTTGGCCTTCGAGGGTGATACATTGACAGAGAAGGTCAACGTGACGGTCTAATACTGTGTTGTAAAGCCCAATGTTCCTCACACGATGCGGTGCGTTAAGAGCTGCAAGTTAGGACATATACAGCTGTACATCCAGCGTCACATGTCAAGATTCTGGATGCCCTTCACATCCCAATACTACATGTGCCCCGCCTCCAATCTGTCAAACTGTGGAGAGCACCATTCGCCTTGCTCACTACACTGCAGGATTCTCCAGAAAGAAAGGAAAATCATGGACTAAAACACACTGGACAGAATGACCTACACTGGGGCGAAGAGAAAATTTGAATGCCTGCATCCTGTGCCTGTGACATTGTACCACGACTGTTGTAACATCGGCGTAATACGATCAGCTCTGCCAATCATAGCCACCTCTCAGTGCCGAAAGATGTTCCTTGATGGTGGAGGGCATTTCCCTCCCTATTGCTCCTGCACCACCTACTTTGGAAGCAACACTCCTCCAACCATCGGGGACATATGCTTCTCCATCTTGGAAGGGAACAGAAGTCTTCCTCGCTTCTCTCGCTAGGAAGGGGTCCCCTTCCCAGGTTTCTCCTAGTGGGAAATTTGACACCTGCCAGTGACTGAAGAGCCCAAAAGCAGCTTGTAGAAGGGCTTCACGCTCATTCTCAGTCCTGGAGACTGAATCAGTGAAGTTCTCCCAGCCAGGAAAACCCAAGGTGCAGTGAGAGAAATCCAAAAATAAAACCACTAGGACCAAGCTGTGTGTGTGTGTGTGTGTGTGTGTGTGTGTGTGTGTGTGTGTGTGTGTGTGTGAGGGTCTGGCGGGATATAGGTCCTCAGTAAATGCATAAATCACCATCCCATGCACACACACACACACACACACACACACACACACACACACACACACACACACACACACACACACACACACACACAGACATGACGGTTATAGACTGCTCAGAGTCACATGCTGCCACCGGCTTATTGCCTGAGGCATAAACCACTTCATTGAATGTTCCATGCCTTCACAGTGTCACGATGACGTCATTCTATAGTGGAATTACAGACCTTATTCCACCACCTGGATGAGCTACGGCAACAGTTGGGCTTTACACCTGCTATCTGTATTGCCCTCCAGGAAAGCTGGTTTTTGACAGTGCGGACCCTCTGCCCTCCATGGCTAAACAGATATTACAGTAACTGTAGCGGCTATAATAGGGTGTCAGGTGGAGTTTTCGTTTATGTCCTAAACTGTCTGTAGTGAACCTGTGCCCCTTCAAATCCCCCTTGAAGCTGTGGCTATCAGAATAAGGACGATGGAGGATCTTACTGTGCAATATATACCTTCCTCCAGATGGTGTCGAACCCCTAGATGTATTAGCTGCACTGATTGGTAAAATCTCCGAAAAGTGGCAAAGGTTTAGGGAGTTAATCAACCATAACCCCTTGTGGGTTGTCATTGTGCTTATTTGCCAAGACAGAGATGTCGAATCTTTGTCTCAGTTCGACCTCCGCCTCTTAAATACTGGGACTGCTACACATTTCAGTGTGGCTCGTGGTAGTTACTCAGCCATCGATTTGTCACTTCAAACCCCAAGACTTCTCCCATCAACCCACTGGAGAACACGTGACGACCTGTGTGGTAGTGACCACTTCCCCATCTTTCTGTCACTGCCCCAGTATCATGCTCATGGACGGCTGCCCAGATTGGCTTTAAACAAGGCGGAATGGGAATCTTTCACCTCTGCTGTCACCGTTTAATTTCCCCCACACAGTTACATTTAAGTGATGGTAGAGCAAGTTACTACAGCAATTGTTTCTGCAGTAGAAAACTCAATCCCTCGTTCTTCATGGTGCTCAAGGCGTAAGGCAGTCCCTTGGTGGTCGCCGGAAGATGCTGAAGTAATTAAGGAGCGCCGGAGATCTCTACAGTGGCATAAGCAGCACCCTGCCATGGAGCACCTCATACAGTAGCCTTTAAATAGCTCTGTGCCCGCGTTCGGCAACTTATCAAGCGACGGAAGCAGGAAAGTTGGATGAGATACATCTCGACCATTAGACGCCATACGTCACCTTCCCACGTCTGGGCAAAGATCAATCATCTTTTTGGGTACCAGACCTTAACAAGTGTTACTGGTGTTAGCGTAAATGGCGTGTTATCTACAGACACAAACGCGATTGCCGAACACTCTGCCGAGCACTCTGCCGAGCACTCTGCCGAGCACTCTGCCGAGCACTCTGCCGAGCACTCTGCCGAGCACTCTGCCGAGCACTCTGCCGAGCACTCTGCCGAGCACTCTGCCGAGCACTCTACCCTGGAAAATTACCCCCAGCCTTTCACACACTATAAATGCGGCGTTATAGGGTTCACTGTGGCGTGTATTGACTGAGGTGATGTTCTCGTCCAGCCGCAATTAAAGTGGGAGGTCCTCAGTGCAATTGCATATTGCTCTGACAGAGCTCCTGGACATGATCGGATCCACAGCCAGATACTTAAATGTCTCTCATCTGACTACAAGCGATATCATCTCGTCATGTTCAACCGGATCTCGAGCAGTGGCGTCTTTCCATTGCAATTGCAAGGAACAACATCATTCCGGTGCTCACACCCGGTAAAAACTCGCTTGACATGGTTAGCTGTCGGCCCATTAGCCTCACCAACGTTCTTCATAAGCTGCTGGAATGTATGGTATGTGGGCGGTTTTGTTGGGTCCCTTTAGTCACATGGCCTACTGGCTCCATGTCGGGGTGGTTTCTGCCAGGGTCGCTCTACCACTGCTAATCTTGTGTCCCTAGAGTTTACCATCCAAACGGCCTTTTCATGACGCCAACGCCTGATTGCTGTCTCCATTGATTTACGAAAACCATATGACACGACCTGGCGATATCACATCCTTGTCACATTGTATGAGTAGTGTCTCTGGGGCCACTCTGGATGTTCATCGGAAACTTCTTGTCACTCCATGTCCGAGTTGGTGCCTTCCATAGTACGACCCATATCCAGGAGAATGGAGTTCCACAGTGCTCTGTATTGAGTGTCTCTATTTTTAGTGTCTCTATTTTTAGTGGCCTTTAACGATCTACGAGCAGCTGTTTGTTGGACTCTCCATCTCACCTTCCCTGAATGCAGACGACTTCTGCATTTAGTACTGCTGCTCCAGTACTGGTGTTGCTGAGCATCACCTACAGGGAGCCATCCTCAAGGTGCAGGCATGGGCTATAGCCCACAGCCTCCAGTTTCCAGACGCAAAGTCGTGTGTCATACACTTCTGTCGGCGTCGTACCATTCATCTGGACCCAGAACTTTACCTTCATGACGAACCACTCACTGTAGTGGAGACACACACATTCTTAGGACTGGTTTTCGTTGCTCGATTGACTTGGCTTCCTCATCTTCGTCAGCTTAAGCAGAAGTGCTGGCAGCACCTCAATGCCCGCCGACGCCTGAGCAACACCAACTGGGGTGCAGATAGATCTACGCTGCTGTGGCTCTACGGAGCCCTTGTCCAATCACGAATTGACTATGGGAGTGTGATTTAGGGTTCGGCAGTGCCCTCAGCGCTGAATTTACTCGACCCTGTGCACCACTGTGGGGTTCGATTAGCGACAGGAGCATGTAGGATGAGTCCGGTGACCAGTGTACTGGTGAAGGCTGGGATCCCTCCATTATAAATTAGACGTGCAAAATTGCTCGCCAGTTACATTGCACACATTTGTAGTTCTCCTGAGTATACAAATTACCTTCTCCACGGCATTCCAGCCCCCACAACAGCAACCCAGATCAGGGGGTTAATGATTACGGTTTGCATTCGATTGCTTCTGTCTGGAGTCCTTGCCTGTTCTACCTCTCCTCGAGGTCCATTCACGTACATCTCCATGTTGTAAGCCTCAGCCACAGCTTTGTCTAAACCTTTCACGTGGCCCTAACGACTCCATTAACCTTGCGGCTCTCCACTGTCACTTCATCTCTATTCTTGACACGTACTGAGGCGACAAATTGGTTTACGCTGATGGCTCGATGGCTGATGCTCTCGTCAGCGTCGCGTATGTCCATGGAGGACATAATGAACAGCATTCCTTCCCGATGGCTGCAGTTCTTCCACGGCGGAGCTGTTGGCTGTATCTTGTACTTTTGAGCTGATGTGTTCATGCTCTGGGGAGTCGTTTCTGTGTGCCAACTCCTTGAGCAGCCTACAAGGTATCGACCAGTGCTCTCCTCGTCATCCGTTGGTAGCGATCATCTAGGAGTTCATCTACGCCCTGGAACGGTTCGGTCGTTCATTGGTGTTTCTCTGGACCCCTGGTGACTTCGGAATCCCAGGCATCAAACTTGCTGAGAGATTGGCCAACAGGCTACGTGGAAACCACTCATGGAGATCGGCTTCTCTGCAACTGACAAGCTTGCTGTACTACGCCGCAAGGTTTTGCGGCTTGGGAGACGAAAAGGCATAACCTCAGCATGCACAACAAACTGCGTACCACTAAGGAGACTTCGAATGTGTGGCAATCCTCCATGTGGGCCTCTCGTATGGACTCTGCGGTTCTCTGCCAGCTCCGCATTGGCCCCGCTTGTGTGACACATGGCTGCCTCCTGCACCGTGATTACCCACCTCAGTCAGTTTCGGTGTGGCGCCCGGCTGACGGTGGCCCATATCTTGGTGAGCTGTCCTCCTTTGGCTGCCCTGTGACGGACTCTTCAGCTACCGGACTAGTTGTGACTTCGTAGGCTTTCCCGGCGTAATAAGTCTTGAAAATCTCTTCGGGTTTGCTGCCGGACTAGTTGCCATTAATTTCAACTGAAAAAGCCTCATTGGCTAATTTAGGTTTAAGTTTTATTCGTGAGGGTGGGTTTTATCATTCTTTATAAGTTTCAGCTCTAAAGCTTGTGTGGTGGATGTTTTCATGTGTCGCAGAGTGGCTAGCTTTTTCCTTTTTGTTCTCGTGGTGGGTCAGCCACGATCATCTGCTCATGTTTTTATCTGTTCTATCTTGTTTCTTGCTCCTCTGTGGCTTTCTTTTCCTGTTTTGTCCATGGTAGTGTTGATTGTCCTGTTCTTCTCCTGGTTCCTCCATTCTCCTGTTACCGTGCTGTACATCTCTTTTATTTCCCTTGTGTAATAATTTTGTTGGGAACGAGAGACCGATGACCTCACAGTTTGGTCCCTTCCCCCCTCTTTCAAACTAACCAACCTAAATGGAGGAAACCTGTAGTAAGTGGTTGACAAGAATGAATATTTTTAGACCATTTGGATGTGTATTACGCTCTCGTATTATACACAAGCAACGGAAAATTTTATCCATATGTTACGCAAGTTTCATCGGAGTTCCTCGTCCGTGTAAAATCTGCAAATGTAGCACAGCATAGAGGTTAAATGAAAAGAACCGAAATTTTTTTAGCGTTTAGTGTTTCTGAAGTGTTTGCAGTAAGAGCTGATAGCGGAAAATGAAAGTATGACGTTGTTACGTAGGATTACATTGCTTTATTGTTAAAAACCATTTCATTGCTTGTAGTTTAGGTAGAGAATTTGTGTTCACATTGCCATCGAGGGCTTAGATGTAGGCTAATTGCTCTCGTGCCGTCGAAATCAAAAGAGACGCCTTTACAATATTAAAGGCTCAATAACTCGCGTTGAATATTTGTAGAGTTCAACTCATACTTAGTTGACACATATATCGTTCGGAGCTAGGTGGCCTCTCTTTACAGGTTGAAAGAATTCTCTTGCTTAACGTAAATTTCATTCCCGGAATATTTCCGAAATCCTCATTTTCAGGATGTTACCTTTAAACTTCCGTGCAAGCGCGCAGCCAGTGGTATCGGGTTTTCTGTATGAATCGTTGTCTTCACTGCTGCGTATTCCTTTGCTATTGTAATTTTGCAGAAGAAATTTTGTAACGCAGATGAAGTGACGTCTTTGATTTCACATTACGTGTATTAACGAAGCGCAAGTCAACAGTGTGGAAACATTTAGACGTAGAAATGTAATCGTAATTTGATGATGAATTAACCATTTTAGTCTGTTGTACTAAACTGATGATGAATTAGTGTTTTTCAAAGTAGAGCACAGCCAGAAAATATTATGTATGTTACAGAAGTTATTCCGAAGTACCGGTCGGTGCGCATTATTCTGCCGTCTTGGGAAAGGTGAAGTGTGCGCGGTGACAGTTGCTCGCCTGTGACATCCGCCTCTCGTGCTAAGACACGTTTCCTTGGGTGCAGAAACGTGTTGCAGCGTGCTGCGGAATACGGTTGCGTCATTCTGTGTGATGCTGGCTGCGTGGTCCTGCGTGAAACGTCTACCAAGGTGCGGGGAAAAAAAAAGAAAAAAAGTGGCGGCGCGTGTTGCTCTCACTGTCCTTTGGAGAACGTCCACCTACCTCTATAGTCTTCAGGTTTTCTGCACACTCACTGTGTGTTGGTAGATACTGGATTATCCAACAGAAATAGCGTTGGCGAAAATTCGGCTAAGTGCCCACCACGAAAAAGCCACAACTCCAGTCCATGGGCAGAAACCGAAAGTTAAACTACCGAGCGTTCGGGTTTCTTGCATGTCTCGTTCAGGAGAGTCTAAAATTTCTTTCTAGTTGTTTTGTCTCCATAACACTGAAAATATCGGGTCGGAATAAATATCTTGGGCTGCTTTCAGGTGTGAACTTTTAACGGAAAATCAGCGATATGGCGTAAATAAAGTCCGGATATTAAATACGGGCTTGATGGCAGTTTTCTGAGTCCGAAAAAGTCGCTGACCCACGACTACTTGAGTCAATACATTGTGTTCAGTAGGCGTCTTATAGAGAAGTGGTCAACATAATGTGTAGCAATCTGCAAGAAACATGCCAAGCGGAATTCATGTTGAAAGGTTCGCACACGAATATCTCCTACATCAAGCCACTCACAAAACTCGAACTTCCACAAAATACTCAGCACTGCAGTCGCTTTTCGTCAGCAATGAGAGAACCGATCAACTGCGCGAATTTAATAATTTTCAACTACAAATTTGATTCTTGAGATTTAACAAACGTTAACCGGAATACGGCTCCAAGGCGACTATATCGTCTCCTAGATCTAAGGCGCAAAGCCTAATCAAAGGCGCGGCGAATACTGAATTCCTATTGGCGACGCAATCATTACAAGATGACAACTAGTAATAATTTGCTACGTTATAGTGGTATTTATAATTAGACGACTGTGCATGATAGCGATACGACAACTACTCTCTAACACCTTTTCTTAATTCATTTAAAATATGCTATGGAAATGCAGAAGCATTTAAGCTTTTAGGAGGAGTTGGTTTTTCTCGATACTCGCCGTTTACCACGTCTCGTCTCCTAACCTGTGTCGTACGACATACTTGTCTACTCAGCTTCAGTGGTACACGTCGATAACGTGAGGAAACATTTTGGCTAATAGCCAGTAACACTGAAGTACAAATTAATATAACATGACGAGGAATTTTAGGAAGCCAACATTCGAGATGTAGAGGTGGTGAAACTTTTACCTTTATACTTTTTGTGAGGGGGAGGTGCGGCGGTGAAGGGAGTAACAGTTTCGGAAAAGAATTAATTTATTTTTGCAATCCGTTGGAGGTCGGTGGGTGCCACAGTTTACCCTTTACTGGCGCGACGCGAGTTTCAGTGGGCTGTGATCAACAGTTTGCTTCTACACGCACGACAGCAGTAGCGGAAGCAGCTAAAGCAAAACATGCAGCTCTGTGATCGAGTGGAAAACCTGTTCGTTTTGGCAGTCAGAAAGTACATCGAAATTATGGAAGAGGAATACTGAATATTACCGGAAAGGGTATTCACAAGTGTTATGCAGCCAATGTTCATAAAACGTGAAGGACGGGGCATAACATTTCAGTAACAAAATTGCTCGACGATGCGGAGAGACAAAAGGTCCCACAACTTCACAACACAGACTTAGGTCGCTTTGTGTCGGTATCTACGGCAACAACGGTGTAAGACAGTGACAAATTCGAAAGATAAGGAAACCAGTTTAGAGAGCAAGAACAGCGTATCATCGGTCTCTGGGAATCGAACGAAATGAAATTCACTTACGTAGAGAACAGAAGGCGGAATGCTGATATTAGAAGGCAACAGCGGAAAAATACTGAAATTCGGACATCGTTCTAAGACTATTCGTTGTAACAAGGAACATGAACTTCCATCCTCCCTGTTAACAATTCTGGAACAAATGGAGAATCTGTTTTGTGTCGCAATACTTGGCTACCTTTGCTTGATAATGAACTCAGGCACTCGTGGAGAGCTGAACAAGTGCTACAAACTCTTCATAACAGTAAGTTATTTGTGGACATCGTCACCGATAAGAACAGGATGCGTTACACGACAGAGCGAACACACTTTGCCGAAGAGGTTATCAGAATAGTGTGTACAGCAGTCACGATTTGGAACAGACCGTTACAGGATCCGGGATCGATGCGGTGAAGTTTTCCAATCTTTCGTGGCCCTGCTGTGGATCGCCCGTTTGGTGCCCTGAAGAGTTGGTTTGCCAACTGAAACTCTAGTTCGTAAGTGAGTAAGTGGACAGATGTGAGCTCTGTTGACACTGTGCTGTTGGCTTTTGTGTCACTGGGGGTTTGAGTCACTGGGTCGACAGATTGACCATATTTCGTACTGACAGGATACCAAAATTCCCTTCTCGTGGGAGAGGGTCTGTGCAGCGATAGCAGCAACGAAGAGGAATCACGTAGACATGGCAACGAGCGCGTGGAAGTGCTAAGAGGCTAGAGGGAAGAGTGCCTTCAGTATGGAAAAAGATAATTTTACCAAATGGCAGAAAATGGGTCAGCAATATGGGAAGCTCGGTGGCCTGTATGCCTGCTAAAGACTTCGTGCAGTAAGACATTCCTGTAAGGCTGCGGTCACGTCGACGACGGTATCTGTGCATTTTACATCGACCGAAGATCTTTCCAAACCAGTAAGTCGCTACGTGCGCGGTCACAGGGTAGCCGATGTTACCGCCCGATCGTGCACATTTCGGATAATTGCTGAAATTCATATGTTTTTATTGGCATATCGGCCGACATTATACGAAGCAGACTGCAACAAACAGATCGGTAAAAGGCGTTTGTTCCATTTTGTGAATGAAAAGTCATCGGGATATATTTTGGTATCAATAGATTGAAATCTCAGCTTTGTCGGAAACCACCCGTAGGATAAATCATTATCGGGAATTGTAAGTGTAACTTTACTTTTTAACGTCAAAGAATCTGTTAGAGAGGGATGCTGCATCTCACGGTTAGTTGCTTTAGTGGATATGTCTTTGGCTGTGATAAGTGGACAAAAGTTGCATAGCTATTATTATTACTGCTACCAACTGGGGCTATGTCGGTAGTGTGATGGTAGCATGAAGGGGTTTCAGATGTGTGTGTTTCTTCATTTTTCAGTCTGTAGGTGAGCACAACATCAAATAAATTCGGCAAAACATTAACTGTAATCTTGCTGTTAAAGGTTACCACGAATCATCGAGAATATATTGTACCGAAGACTCGTACATGACTCACTTTCGGATAACGGAAGATGATTTTCAACACCAGCAGAGGTGTGATTAGGGTCTAATAAAATCCGACAATCTGAGGGTGCAGTTCTGGCTAACGTAAAACGGGAAATTACAAGACTGTATTTGCCATCTGGCGTTTACATCTTTTTAATACTGAGACCTATACGACGTTCTGACAAGTTCTTGTCACGTGTTGCATGCTATTCAGGCTACAATGCCCTGAAGATTAAAAAGCTACTTATTTCACTCCTGCGACCCACATAAAGTACGACTAAGGATTGCATTTCTTCCATACCGAATTTTGGAGCTACGCTTCGTTCAACCCCAGCGGGTTTGGGGTCAGAATAAGCCCAAGGTATTCCTGCCTGTCGTAAGAGGAGACTAAAAGGAGTCCCTCCCCCTCAAGGGGGTAGTTTGCGACTGTGTCCGGAGACGAACGGTTCAACGACTTACATTTGATGTCATTTTTGTTTTTGGATTATTCTGGTTTCTTCCTCCCTTTGTTTGTTTTTCTTTCATTTCTTTTTCCTTCCATTCCTTTTCATTCCTTTGTTTTCCTTCCTTTGTTTTTCCTTCCTTTGTCCTTCTCCCTCCATCACTGTATTCCTTCCTTTTTTCCTTGCATTCTCCTCCTCCTCCTCCTCCTCCTCCTCCTCCTCCTATTTCTCGCCTTCTCCTCCTTCTCCTCCTCATCATCACCTTCTCCTCCTCCTCCTCCTCCTCCTCTTCCTCGACTTGCCCTTCCCTTCCTCGACTTCTTCTCCTCCTCCTCTTCCTCATCCTCGACTTCTCCTCCCTCCCTGCCTCCTCCTTACCTTTTTGTCCGCCCTATTGTCTCCAGCTCAGCGTTTAAAACAGTCTGTCCTTTCTCTCCCTCTCTCCCTTTTTTCTATTCTTCTTTCCTCCCTGTGCGTGCCTGAAGGCCGACCCACGCATTCACACGCATAGCTGGTGACGGCGTAATGCGTAATTCCGCGCCCTGGGTAGGCACGTAAGGTTCACACGTACCCCCTGGTAAAGGCCAGGCCCGGGTAGGGATGATCGCCTGAGCTGACACCTTCTGACTATGCCGATTGTTCCCTCAGTCCGTTTCTCGGGAAGTGTGACCTGAGGTGTAAACATTCACCTAAGGCAGGAGCACCCTCTGGGAGGGTCCCAACAAGGAAGGAGCACGCCATCTGAAATGGTGGCAATCATAGGGGATTCATCCGCAATGAATTCTTCTTCTTCTCCTTCTCCTCTCTCGACTTCTGCCATAAAAACGGAAACATGACCGGCCACCAGTGACAAAAGTACTGCCGCCTGCCCCAAAGTTTCTCGTAGTTTCTAGATCTGATGATGGAAAAGATTTTTCATCTGTCAACCCCTTCGTTATTCATAATTGCGTAGATGTCATAGGTGGATCTGACAAGTCTTGCACCAGGATGCGTAACTGTACCTTGTTGTTGGAAACTGAGAGCGCCTTTCAGGCACAAAAACTCCTTCGCGACACACTCCTGTACACGTTCCCTGTCCAGGTGGGGGCTCACTGCACTTTGAATTCATCTCGTGGTGTGGTATCTACTAGATCACTTGATGGATTGATTGACGAGGAGATTCAGTCTTTCCTCGCTGAGCAGAGCGTGACAGCTGTCCATAGGGTCATGAAAAAGGTCGACTATGACCTTGTAATGACCCAGACAGTTTTCTTGCCCCCCTATGGGGTCCACAACTTTTTTGTGGATACGTGTGTGGCGAGCAAGGGGCCCTGAGCTATTGCAGCCTTCTTTCTCTCCAGGGCTGCATTTCCTTTCCCTTCCCCTCCTTTCCCCTCCTTGTTTCTTTCCCCTCGCCCTCTCCTCTCCCTCTCTTGGCGTCCTTGCTTAAGTTGGCCCCTGCTAACCTCCTGGTTCTGTTGGTTTTACAATTTGGCTTTGTTGCATAATCAGCTCCTCCTATTGGCATTCCCTGGTCCCCCTCTGGGGTTTGACCCCCATTCCTAAATTTTTGCTCCATAGTGTGAACCATTTGGGGAAGAGCACCTTACCTAGTGTCTCCTAGTACATTCCACCTTCTCTTTTACGTCGTTGTCTGATACTAGGTTGCATAGCCAGCACGGTAGCCAGCCCATGTGGTGGGGTCGCTATGTACCCTTTTGGTTGAGCCCCCTGAACACACAGGGATTACACTTCTGATACCTGAGCTGTGACCTCCTAATGCATGCCTTGGAGTGGTTGCTCGTCATGCTGGAGCATCGGAACTCCTGGCAATGTCGGCCATGCCAGACGGCCCTTGCTGTGGTTAGGTGGCACCTGTGAGGAGAGCCCCTGATCTGAGTTGGTGGTATCAGGGCGGACGCTATGCAAATGAAATGCATATGGGTCCAGAACTCTGGCTGTTCTTCTGCAGCTGTCTCTCAGCGTAGAACTGATTCTTAAAGTGCTTCTTCTCTTGCCCCCTTCGGCCTTCCTTCCATGACTACCCCCTGGGAAGAGGGTCAGGCCCGTTGGCTACTGGCGACGCACTTCCCCCGTTATCCAGTTTGCACCAGGACTGATGGGGATACTTTCACCAATACCAACTTTATTTTTTGTGTAACACATGGAAGACAATTTTGGTGAAGTGGACTCCCTGATCAAGATGAGGTCGGGTTTGTTGCTGATCAAAATTGCTTCACTTGCCCAATCTATGGCCCTTTGTGCCTGTACCCATCTTGGATCAATGTGTATTTTTCACATGGTCCTCATCCTTCAAACTGATGAGGAACTTCGGGACAATCTCGGATGGCGGGGTGTTCAGATTGTTCGGCGTGTTCAGAAGGGTTCTAAAGACAGTCGTATTGATACTGGTGCCTTTATCTTGGACCCTGAAGGGGATACCCTGCCTGCAAAAGTTAAGATTATGTTTTATCGATGTGATGTGAAGCCGTACTTCCCACCACCTATGAGCTTGCGTTTTGGACACGTCTTCCTGCTGTTCACAGGCCCCTCTCTGTGGTGACTGTGGACGTCCACTCCATGTGTTCCCCCTCCTGTGTGTGTAAATTGTCATGGTAGTCATTCTCCACGTTCACCCGATTGCCCAGTATATAAGAAGGAAAAGATGATACAGGAGTATAAGTCCCTCGATTGTTTAACCTACACAGAGGCCCGTAAGAAGTATCCAGGTCTTCAGCCAGTGTCCATGACATCTAGTTATGCTTTGGTTTCATCTTCACCCCTTCCTCACCCCCATCTCGGACCCCTCGCCTCCCCCCTCCCCTGCAGCTCCAGCACTTTCTTCTCTGGGCGGTGCTCCCCTCTCCAGCCGGAAAAGTGTCCCACTCCTTCGGCGTCTGCCGGTCAAGGGCGCCTATTCAGGATGCCCCTTCCCAGCACCTTCCAGGCCAAAGGTCTGCTGCATCGTGACGACCGCGAGAGCCGCGGTCTGTCGGCCCCAGGTTGCCCGGTCTTTCTGTTCGCGATATTGCAGCAGCTTGCTCCTTTATGCCACACGGCCCTCCTAGCTCTCAAAGAGAAAAGAAGAAACAAAAGTCCGAGACAAAGAGCCTCTGGTGTCAGCAGAGGTCCTCGTGTTGAGTTTTATTCGGGGGGGGGGGGGGGGTTTATCGTATGATTTGAGTGTTTGTCCTTTTCTTTCCTGTATTGACTTGGGCCTTTCGCCTGTGGTTTTAAACTGTGGGTTTTAATGTCATTTGGTGGTTGGCTTTTCCTTATTTTCATGGTCGGCCAACCACCTTCACACTCGGTGTGATTTTAGTTCCGTTTGTCTGGTCTTTGTCTGTCTTTCTCATATTGTGTCGTCCCTTGTCTCAGTTCTCCGTTTTTAACGACTGACAGTTTTTATTTCGTGTGGTTTTATCGTGGAACAAGGGACCGATGACCTTAGCAGTCTGGTCCCTTCAATCCCACACCCAACCAACCAATCAGCAGAGGTCCCATCCGGATTCTGTCGTTCATGGATGTCGCCCCCTCCTTGTCGGTGACAGATGGTGACTGGGTGGTATGACTGGCTTTAGCCTGTTCAACCTCCATTGAAATCATTGTTCAGTGGTTATCCAATGGAACTGTAATGGATACTACCATCACCTTCAAGAATTGAAATCCCTTATTTCGTCTTACTCTGCACCTTGTGTGGTTCTACAGGAATCTCATTTTACTGATGATCACTCACAGACCCTCTGTCGGTTCAGTGTTTTCTGTCGAAATCGGGTCGGACCCTCACGGGCTTCTGGTGGCGTTTGTACGTTGGTCCATACAGACATTGCTAGCAGGTGGATTCCTCTTCAATCTATATTGGAAGCTGTTGCCGTTAGGGTACACCTAGACTCTGAGGTCACGGTTTCCAATCTTTACCTCCCTCCTGACAGGACTCTTACATCTGCTGCCTTAACTGCCCTCCTTCAGCAACATCGTCTTCCCTTCTTCCTTTTTGGGGATTTTAATGCTCATCATCCCTTGTGAGGCAGTGCCTTTCCATCTAGACGAGGTCTTCTCATAGACCAGTTTATTGCAGACCACGACTTGTGCCTTCTTGATGATGGCTCTCCTACTCATGTCAGTGCCGGTCATGATACCTTTTATGCCATTGATCTTTCTCTTTTCTTTGCACTCTCTCCTCCATTCATTTCACTGGTCGCCAAACGACGACCTTTGTGATAGTGACCATTTCCAGTTGATTATCTCTCTCCCTTCCCGCTCCCCAAATGACACGTTACCTTGTTGGTGTTTCCAACGCACCGATTGGCCTCTATAAACTAAACAGGTCTTGTTTTCTCCCTCTTTGTCGGGTTGTATTGATGACATCCTACATGACGTGTCTGACGCGATTGTTCGCGCTGCTACCCATGCTGTCCCGCGTTCATCTGGGCCATTAAGTCGCCGGCAAGTCCCATGGTGGAGTACAGCCATTGCCATTGCAATCCGTGATCGCTGTCGAGCTTTGCAACACCTTAAGGGGCACCCATCCGTAGCCAGACTTACTACCTTTAAACGCCTCTGCGCTAAAGCACGTTATTGAATCAAACAGAGCAAGTGGATATGTTGGGAACGATTCGTTTCTTTCCTTGGTAGTACTGTCCCTCTGTTACGAGTATGGGCTACACTTCGCTCTCTCCAAGGTTGCCATTGGCAGTCCACCCTCACAGGCCTTCACCTCCCAGATGGCCTTTGTACGGACCCATTAGCTTGTGCAGACTACCTTGCGACCCATTTTGCACTGGCATCAGCCTCCTATCCAGCTGCTTTCCTTCACCAGAAACTGGTGGCTGAAGCTTTCATCTTATGTTTTACCCCTTGTGAGTCAGAATCTTAAAACAAACCTTTTACTGAATGGGAATTTCTTTCTGTTCTATCTTCTTCTCATGATATGGCCCCTGGCCCAGATTCCATTCATAACGAACTGCTTCAACATCTCAGTGCTCCACAATGACAACATCTTCTCCAGCTGTTTAACTGTATCCGCTCCAGGGCGACTTCCCTTCTCTGTGGAGGGATAGCATCGTGGTTCCTGCCCTTAAGCCTGTTAAGAACCCCCTATTTGTAGACAGCTATTGGCCAATTAGTCTGACCAATGTTGTTTGTAAGTTACTTTAATGGATGGTAGCCCGTCGGCTCAATTCGGTCCTCCAGTCTCGAGATCTATTGTCCCCTTACCAGTGTGGCTTCCAAGAGGGACGGTTTCCAATCATCCAATCATTTACTTCACTTGGAATCTGCAGTTCGGCAGGCTTTTTCCCAGCGCCACCATTTAGTTGCAGTGTTTTTTGACCTTCTAAAGGCCTATTACATGGCCTGGTGCCATCACATTTTGCTTACCCTTCATCAGAAGGGTCTTGGGGCCCACTACTGATTTTCATCCGCCAGTTCCTGTTCCATCGGTCATTCAGAGTTTGAGTTGGTACTGTTTTTAGTTCTCCACGGACCCAGGAGACAGGTATCCCACACGGTTCTGTCTTGAGTGTCCCTCTTTTCCTCATTGCTATCGATGGACGTGTGGCCTCAGTCAGTCATTTGGTTGCCCCTGCCCTGTATATGGATGGTTTCTGCATTTGGGTTAGTTCCTCCTCGATGGCATCTGCAGAACGGCAGCTCCAGGGAGCTACACGGAGTGCCTCTGCATGGACCCTCTCCCACGGGTTTCAATTTACTCCTCTACAATCGCAGGTGGTCCACTTCTGCCGCCGTACTATGATCCACCCCGATCCAGAGCCCTATCTTTATGCACAACGATTGCCAATGGTCCCACAGTTTCGTTTCCTTGGTTATCTTTTCCACAAAAACTCATTTGGCTGCCCCATATCAGACATCTGAGGGTAGGATGTTTCTGTAAACTCAATGTCCTTCACTTCCTTACCCACTCCTCTTCGGGTGCAGACCGTTCCCCCATCCTCCATTTTTATCATGCTCTAGTTCTGTCTCCCTTGGACTATTGTTGTCAAGTTTATGGTTCAGATGCTCCTTCCACACTGCACGTGCTGGATCCAGTCCACTATTGTGTTATCCATTTGGCCACCGGTGCCTTCCCTACTACCTCTGTTGATAGTCTCCTGGTTGAATCTGGGATTCCCCTCCCCCCTTTTCTGTTCGGCAGTCCCAGCTTCTGGTGTCTTAAGCACTCGCTGTCCCTCCCTCTCATCCTTCCTATTCTGTCCTGTTACGAGACCATGGACGTCGCCCACCCCATTCCATCCCTCGGGCGGGTTTACCGGTTGGGCTCTGCCTTGCGTCTCTTTGCTGTGATTTTCAGCTTTCTTCTTTGTCCTGTCTTCCTCGCTCTCTCCCTTCCACCCCCCCCCCCCCCTTGGCTAGTTCCTCAGCCTCTAATTTGGATTGATCTCCTCCAACGTCCAAAAGATTCCATCCCCCCATTGGTGATCCATTCCTTTTTCCGCCTAACTTAATGGGAGTTTCGGGATGCTGTCGTTTTTACACTGATGACTCAAAATCTGCTGATCATGTGGGGTATGCTTTCACGTCCCCTGTTGGAACGAAAAATCACCTGCTGCCACCTACATGTGGGGTTTTTACTGCGTAATTGATGGCAATTTCCCAGGCCCTTTACTTTTATTAAACAGTCCCAACACAACTGTGTTTTGTTCATGTAACGACTCAATGAGTGGCCTTCTTGCTATTGACTGATGTTTTTTGCGTCGTCCCTTGGTCTCTGTCATCCATGACCATCTCGTTGATATTCACTGTGCTGCTTGTTCCATTGACTTCCTTTGTGTCCCTGGCCATGTGGGTATCCTGAGTAATGAGCTCGCTCATCATTTGGCTGGAGAAGCAGTCACTTACCCCCCGTTTTCTTTAACCCCTCCTGCAGCGGATTTACTGCTTCACATCAAATCCCACTTCACACAGGCATGGGCCAACTTTTGGGACGCTTCTCCCCTGTCTAATAAACCTCGTGCGATCAAGGTGATACAAGGATCATTGTGTTCTTCCTTCCACCTCTCGCGAAAGACTCGACCACACTGTGTCGTCTCCGCATTTGCCAAACCAGGCTTTTGCGGGATGGGTCACCCCCACTTTGTGGTTGTGGAGCCTTCCAGTCAGTAGCCCACATTTTTCTTGAATGCCCCCTTCTTTTGGCTCTGCGTGCTAAGTACAGACTCACGCACACTTTACCTCTGATGTTGGCTGACGATTCCCACATGGTCTCTCTGGTTCTGTTTCCTCCGGGAAAGTGGTTTTTATTCTCAGTTTTAAGGTGTTGGGGCAGGGCGGTGAGTGCTTGGGTGTCTCCCACTGTAAGCCATGTTTGGAGATTCCAGACTCACCGCCCTGACAGAGATAATATTTTCTTCCCCTTTTACTCTGTTTTACCCTTTTTTAAAGGATTGGTTAGTCTCCTTTTCTCATAGGTACTTCTACATTCTAGCGGTTGCACGTCTTAAGTCATAGGTGGTATTGCCTATGCTGCTTCATCATAGTGTTGGGTTCGTTGTCTTGCTGACTTCCCTCATTTTGTTTTTTACCATTTACAACATGACTGCCCTTTTACGTTTTCACCTTCTTCCCTTTTATTGTTCTGACTTTCCTGAGATGTCAAACAAGTGGAATGGACCACATTTGCAACAAGGGGCTGATGACCTTGCTGTTTGGTCCTATAAACCCCACACAACCAACCAACTAACCAAGCTTTCTTGCCTTTGACAGTGTTCAGCTGCCGTCGCGCATCAAAGTGGGCTATGAAGTTATTTCTGTTCGCCCTTACGTCCCGATACCTACTCGCTGCTACCAGTGTCATCGTTTTAATCACACCCGCCAGTCTAGTTCTAATGCCGATAAATGCGTCACTTGTGGCAGGGACGCCCATGGGGGTGACTGTCTGTCTGTCACCTTGTTGTGTGAACTGTCAGGGTGACCATGCAGCATCCTCCCGCGAGTGTCCCATCTACAAGGATTAATGCTGTTTACAGGAAATTCGGGTCAAAGAGAAAGTGTCCACCTCGGCTGCTCGCAAGCTATTTGTTAGTAGGAAGCCCACGCTGCTCCCAACAAGGAAATACAGTACTGTCCCCTCCCCTCCTTCGCCTGCTAGGTAGGTGTCGACACAGACATGCTATCTGACCTTTAGCATTACGGTCGTCCGTTCGGCCAGTGCTAAGATCGCCCGATCAACGTCTCCTCTTCCTCCAGTCACCCCTAAGACACAAGAACCTTCATCAGCTTCTGCCTAGTCGAAGACCCAGAAGTCAGCTGCACGGGCCTTCAAGAACGAACCGTCCCGTGAAGACTTCCTATGTACCTCGAACTCCCAGCCATCGACCAGTACTTCGACTAAACAACCTTCCAAGAAGGCTCATAGGAAGCACAGTTCTCCTTCTCGGCCACGGCGCGTTTCTTCTCCTGCGCCACCCAGCAGTTGCCCCCCCAGGCCGTCATCCGTTTCGCCTGGCCGCACCGCTGGTAGCCGAACATCTGGCCGTTCACCGCCGGAGGAAGCTCCCCCTCCCGGCCGTCTTAACAAGATGGCTGACGAACCTATTGAACAAATGGACAAGAACTCTTCGCCTATTGATAGCGACCATCTCGCTTACCATCTATGTCTGTAAGGTGATGGAACGAATGGTTAACTTTAGGCGTCGAGATTCGAGCAGCCAAACCAAACTACTTACCGATGTACAATGTGGATTTCGTAGCCGCCTCCATGCTGACGACCATTTGGTTACCTTGTCGACCTTCATTATGAATAACTTCTTGCGGAAGTGCCAGACAGTAGCTGTGTTGATTGATTTGGAGAAGGCTTAAGACACCTTTTGAAGGGCGGGCGTTACCCACACCATGCTTACATGGGGATTTCACGGTCGCCTCCCTCTTTTTTTTCGTGAATTTTTAATCGATCGACAGATAAGGGTACTTGTGGGTTCTGTGCTGTCCGACGCCTTTCGCTAGGAGAATGGGGTGCCACATTGCTCATTTTTGAGCGTCACTCTCTTCGCCATAGCGATCAATCCAATAATGGATTGCCTCCCAGCTGATGTATTAGTCTCCCTTTTCTTGGACGATTTTACCATCTACTGCAGCGCACAGCGTACATGATTCCTGGAGCGCTGTCTTCAGCGTTGTTTTGACCAGCTTTACTCCTGGAGTGTCACCAATGGCTTCCGTTTTCCTGCCGAGAAGACGGTCTGTATTATCTTCTGGCGCTACAAAGAGTTTCTCCCACCGTCCTTAAATCTGGGCTCCGTTGCTCTCCCATTCGTGGAGACAGGATAATTTTTAGGTCTTACATTTGACAGGAAACTTATCTCCACATGTCTTTTTTGGCTGCCAGTTGTACCCGTTCTCTAAATGCCCTCCATATTCTCAGCGGTACGTTGTGGGGAGCGGATCGAACCGTCCTACTTCGCTTATATCGGTCGATCGTCCGTTCCAAGCTGGATTGTGGGAGCTTTGTACACTCCTCTTTACGGCCGTCCATCTTACGCCGTCTCAACTCCATACAACATCGGGGTTTACGTCTTGCGATCGGAGCGTTTTATACTAGTCCCGTCGAGAGTCTTCATGCTGAAGCCGGTGAATTGCCACTAACCTCCCAGCGCGATGTACTGCTATGTTGGTATGCCTGTCGGCTATTATCAGTGGCCAACCAGCCGTCTTATAGTTCCTTTATTGATAACTCTCTCGACTGTCAATACGGGTTCTATGTATCTGCCCTGCTACACCCTGGAGTTCGCTTTCGTTGCCTCCTTCAGCAACTTAATTATCCACTCCCTGCAACCTTTAGAGTGGGTGAGAGCAAAACGCCACCTTGACCCTACGCTCAGGTTCGCGTTCACCTTGACCTCAGCTCGTTCCCAAAGGAGGTAACCTCAGCTTCAGTATATCTCTCGCGGTTTGTCGAACTTCGTTAGAAGTTCATTAATACGAACTTCATTTATACAGATGGCTCTAAGACCAATGACAGTGTCAGGTGTTCTTTTATTGTCGGGGCACACAGTTTCAAATACCAGCGCCATGGCCATTGTTCGGTTTCACAACTGAGCTCTTTGCCCTCTACCAGGCTGTTCTATACATCCGCCGCCACCGACATTCTGCTTATGTCATCTGCTCTGATTCCCTGAGCGCCATCCAGAGCCTCAGTGATCCGTATCCGGTTGACCCTTTCGTGCGCCAGATCCAACGCTCTCTTCAGCAGCTGGCTGACGATGGTTCTCCGGTTACCTTTATGTGGGTTCCTGGCCATGTCGGTATCCCTGGGAATGAAGTTGCAAGATGCCGCCGCCAAGGCTGCGGTCCTCCAGCCTCGGACAGGTTCTTGTTTTGTGCCTTCATCTGATTTCAGCAGGGTCATTTGTCAGCGCATTTTATCGCTGTGACATGCCAATTGGTCTACACTTATTGAAAACAAGCTTCGGACATTGAAACCTCTCCCCACGGCTTGGACAACCTCTTCACGCCCTTCTCGGTAGGAGGAGGTCGTTTTGTCCCGGTTACGTATTGGACACTGCCGGTTCAGCCGCCGCCGTCTGCTGACGGCTGCGTCGGCGCCGTCCTGCCAATGTAGGCAATCGCTAACTGTACGCCACATTTTAATGTCCTGTCCAAATTTTAGTGCACTGCGCTTTGATCATAGCCCTCCATGTACTCTGGAAGAAATTTTAGCGGATGACCCAAAAGCAGCTGCTCGCGTTCATCGTTTATCCACTTCTTCAAACCTGTCTGACATTTGATTATGCTGTTTTTTATTATTCCTTGCCTGTTAATGTGCCTTTTATTAGTGTTGTCCTTTTTAGTTGCTGCTTTAACATTGTGCCTCACAGTGCATTCATAATTTAGTCTGGGCGCTAATGACCACTGTAGTTTGCGCCCGAAAACTACAAAAAACCACACATTGACAGAAAACCACAATTTCAAGGTGCACGCCGACAATTTCTTTATGAGTGACACTCTTTAGTACTCTCTTGAGTATTAGGAGTAAATATGCTGAAAGATTGACCTCCCCAACGAAAAGACATGAAGGCTGGAGAACGAGGAGCAATAGCACGTCCAATAGAAGATACAGGAGATCCATTGTAGTAATACGTACGATAACAAACGTCTTACTCTGCAATCATCTTTCGTTGGTATTGAGACTCAGGGTGAGACACAGGTGGAACATTCCACAAAGACAATACGTGCAAGTCCCAAGATGGGTCATTGCACCTTACAACACCTGTATTGGTGGTATTTGATTGACAAATTATCATAACTATAGAAATACTACGTAGCATCGATGATTTAGTATTTATACAGCTTCCAGGACGCAATTAAAATTGCGGTGATCACCAGGTGACTCGAATGGACTGCAGGTTACTTCAAGAACAACACATTCCACTGCGCAAATTAAAAGCGGAAATTGCGGGTGGACTATTAGCCGTTAAGAGAAATCAAAGCGAGGACGCCCAAGTAAAGAGAACTTGTCAAAAAAGAATAGAGCTACGAAAACAGTTCCGCCAGTTTTTGACTGCCAAAAGAAAAAGTAAGATGATTGGCTTGTAAGGGAGGAAACAAGAGGACGATGCAGATGAGTTTCAAGGTGGTAGCGTCTAAGTCTGCATCTGCATCTATACTCCGCAATCCATCATGAGGTCCATGGCAGAAGTTACGTCCCATTGTACCAGTTACTAGAACTTCTTCCTCTTGTATTCACGTATACAGCACGGAAAGAACGATCATTCGTATGCCTCTGTGCGTGCAGTACTTACTCTAATCATATACTCACGATCCCAATGTGAGCAATTGGGATGGTAGTATATCCTAGAGTAATCATTTAAAGCCGGTTCTTGAAACTTTAACACTTTCTCGGGATAGCTTCTGTATTCGAGAATTAGTTCTTTCATTCTCTCTCCCACGAATTAACCCTGTGACCATTCGTGCTGCCCATCTCTATATACGTTAAATGTCCTCATCGAAACGTCGCGGGTTTTCGACGCAGATACCCGGATGGAAGCCCGAGAAGATTTCATCAGCAGTACACGCCGGGAAAGCCTACATTCACATATTTGGCTACGGTAGTCACTGCCTGTCAACAGAGCGTGATCCCTTCAAACATTTCATTCAGCACCTATCTATAGCCCTAAGCTTTCAGACATATTTTGCACTAATGTTCCTTTAAAAGTTCCGTTACAGCGTTTCTATACCATGGAGTTTATCTCCCATTATGAACTGTTCTGTGGGACACACATCTATCCAGCATGTGGTCAATTACCCTTTCAAATTTGAGCCATATTTCTTCTACATGCTCCTGCCTTGTGTTTCCAGTTCCTCATTCACATATGACAACATCCATTTTCATCTAGTTTACAGAACATACTTATCTTTCTGCTCTAGTTGACCTCTGTACTTCAATAATCACTGTTGCCAGAACCCCACCATGGTCACTGATCCCAGTTTCGATGTGGGTATCCTCAGAATTCAGGTATGTTCGTTGCATTAAATCCAATATATTTCCATCATAACTAGGGTTCTTAACTGTCAGTTAACAGTAATTGTTAGTGAACTTTCACAGGACGCCCTACCATACCCACCACTAGACGAAACCTCAGTTCACTTCTCAACAAGTTCCCCAATCATATTGTAATCAGTGGTGGAGACTTTAATCATCCAACAATTAACTGGGAAAATTAGTTTTGTTCAAGTGTTCGGTTACATCAGTAGAGGAGTCTGTTGGGCGATAGGATCCTTTTATACCCACTCGTGGTACTCAGTCTTGTGCAGTCACCCACATGCAGCTTCAATTTCTCTCTGTGGATTTGAGTTACTGTACTGCGACAAATACACGACCTGTATTTGTCATTTGGCTATACTTTCGATGTACACCTAAATTTTCCCTAAAAATCTACCATTTCGGATTTGAACCAGCTTTCTGTACCTACCATAATGTGAGCATCACTGCTTTTGATGAGCACCTCAAACTCCGGCACTTAGTTGAAGTTTACCTTTAGGATTTTAATACTCTCACCAGTGGGACGTATTTTTCCAACTTCCACTGATATTTCTGGTTTTTCTGCAGCGAGTGTTATCTGGATGGATGAAGACCATCAGGTAATGAAACAGGTTGACAAAACCATAGTGCCTACACACACTGTTCCATGTCCGATGTAGTAGTGCTTCTGTCAGATCACGGCAAGCTAAGTATTTCATCACGTGCCATATGACAAGCCCAGTCAGCTGTTGCTGGTGTCTACATTACAACCATACTCAAATATCTTGACGAAGCACAGCCGAATGTAGTACTTGTGGTAGGGATGCTCATGAGTGCAATTGCCCACCACCTTCTCCCTGCTGCATAAATTACAATATCAACTATGCTGCCTCATCTCGTTAATTTCCTCTGTATCTCCGTGAGTAAGCTGTCAAGGCGATCAGAGTGAAGGAAAAAGAGCCTTAACCTATCGTTAACAAGCTGTTGGATAGTGAAAGCTGTGTTTTCCACCATCTGCTACTAAAAGTATAAATCTCGATACTCCTCGCTCCTCAAAGCAAATCGCCACACGGACATGCGTTCTCAAATGCAGCATCGCAGTTGTAAAATAGCCTAGTGTCACGGTAGTATCCGCTTCTCCTTCTCCGAAGCTGCAACTCGCAACATCTTCACCTCTGGCGACGAAATCACCTGCTACACAACCAGCAGGCTAGAAATCAGGGACTAAAGTGCCCTGTGAAGATTTTAAACATCCTTCAAGCCAACAGACATCTGAAACTTCATCTGCCGACAGCAAAGGCTCAGATATCCAAGGAAAACTGTCTTTCCTTTCGCTGACTGGCTGGTCCTCATAAGCAGCGTCGTCACATGACACCCTCACCTGCCCAAGCTCCGTTCTGCCAGTGCCAACCTTTTTCGTGCCATGGAACCTGCACACTTACTCAGTGAGGATGCCGACACTTTCGTAGGTTGCATGGAACAGGATCCTCCAGCCACTACGCCCTATAGCATTGATTCTTTGAAGGCTGACACTCAGCAGCCCATGAGGTGACAACCCACCATTATTCCTCCTCCCATATCCGTCATGACTTCCCTCCAGTGGAATGTTTGTCACTACATCCAACAATGAGGATTTAAACTGCTCTTGGAATCCCTGCCCCGAGGAAACAAAATTGCCCTTGTGATGGCTTCGACGTCTTCCGTTTCTTTCCAGTCCACTTTAATCTCCCCCCTCCCTCCCAATGATTACATTCCATCTCGTGAAGGATTCATGCTGCTCCTATTGGTTGACGTTCATATTCAATCACTCTCACTGAACACTTGGCTGCAAGCTGTTACAGTCTGAATTTCCTTTCATCACTTGTTCCCTTTCTTTTATTGACATCACTCCAGCATTTGATGTTAGCAGTGGCCAACACCCTCACCTCTTTTTGCTACTTCGTGACTTTAATGTACACAATACCCTTCAGGGCCCTCCCCCCATGAACCACGGACCTTGCCGTTGGTGGGGAGGCTTGCGTGCCTCAACGGTACAGATATCCGTACCGTAGGTGCTGTGGTGTCACCGCCAGATACCACACTTGCTAGGTGGTAGCCTTTAAATCGGCCGCGGTCCGGTAGTATACGTCGGACCCGCGTGTCGCCACTATCAATGATTGCAGACCGAGCGCCGCCACACGGCAGGTCTAGAGAGACTTCCTAGCACTCGATCCAGATGTACAGCCGACTTTGCTAGCGATGGTTCACTGACTTCTACGCTCTCATTTGCCGAGACGATAGTTAGCATAGCCTTCAGCTACGTTATTTGTTACGACCCAGCAAGGCGCCATTATCCGTATTATTGATATTGTGAATCATGTACTTTAAAGAGCGACGTTCTCCATTAATGGATTAAAGTTAAGTATTCCACCAGCTACGTCCGTTTTTCTCAATTCTAATTCCCTTGTCATGTTCCAGACCTCACGCGAGCCTGCGTGAGCTAAAACGCGAGCATTTCGGCCTCCTTTACTATCACGGTTGGCTCTCCTGCCAACCACAACAGGTGCAACTACAACGGAGGGATATCTGTTGAGAGGCCAGACAAACGTGTGGTTCCTGAAGAGTAGTTGCAGGGCAACAGTCTGGATGATTGACTGATCTGGCCTTGTAACATTAACCAAAACGGCGTTGCTGTGCTGGTACTGCGAACGGCTGAAAGCAAGGGGAAATTGCAGCCGCAATTTTTCCCGAGGGCATGCAGCTTTACTGTATGGTTAAATGATGATGGCGTCCTCTTGGGAAAATATTCCGGAGGTAAAATAGTCCTCCATTCGGATCTCCGGGCGGGGACTACTCAAAAGGACGTCGTTATCAGGAGAAAGAAAACTGGCATTCTATGGATCGGAGCGTGGAATGTCAGATCCCTTAATCGAGCGGGTAGGTTAGAAAATTTAAAAAGGGAAATCGATATGTTAAAGTTAGATATAGTGGGAATTAGTGAAGTTCGGTGGCAGGAGGAACAAGACTTCTGGTCAGGTGAATACAGGGTTATAAATACGAAATCAAATAGGGGTAATGCAGGAGTAGGTTTAATAATGAATAAAAAAATATGAGTGCGAGTAAGCTGCTACAAACAGCATAGTGGCCAAGATAGACACGAAGCCCATGCCTACTACAGTAGTACAAGTGTATATGCCAACTACCTCAGCAGATGGCGAAGAAATTCAAGAACTCCATGATCAGATAAAAGAAATTATTCAGGTAGTGAAGGGAGACGAAAATGTAATAGTCATGGGTGACTGGAAGTCGAAAGTAGGAAAAGGGAGAGAAGGAACCATAGCAGGTGAATATGGATTGGGGCTAAGAAATGAAAGAGGAAGACGTCTGGTGAAATTTTGCACAGAGCACAACTTAATCATAGCTAACACTTGGTTTAAGAATCATAAAAGAAGGCTGTAAACATGGAAGAAGCCTGGAGATACTGGCAGGTTTCAGATAGATTATATAATGGTACGACAGAGATTCAGGAACCAGGTTTTAAATTGTAAGACATTTGCAGAAGCAGATGAGGAGTCTGACCACAATCTATTGGTTATGAACAGTAGATTAAAACTGAAGAAATTGCAAAAAGGTGGCAATTTAAGGAGATGGGACCTGGACAAATTGACTAAACCAGAGCTTGTACAGAGTTTCAGGGACAGCATATGGGAACAACTGAAAGGAATGTGGGAAAGAAATACGGTTGAAGACGAATGGGTAGCTCTGAGGGATAAAGTAGTGAAGGCAGCAGAGGATCAAGTAGGTAATAAGACGAGGGCTAGTAGAAATCCTTGGGTAACAGAAGAAATATGGAATTTAATTGATGAAAGGAGAAAATATAAAAATGCTGTAAATGAAGCAGGCAAAAAGGAATACAAACGTCTCAAAAATGAGATCGACAGAAAGTGCAAAATGGCTAAGCAGGCATGGCTAGAGGAGAAGTGTAAGGGTGTAGAGGCTTACCGCACTAGGGGTAAGATAGATACTGCGTATAGGAAAATTAAAGAGACCATTGGAGAAAAGAAAACGACTTGTATGAATATCAAGAGCTCAGATGGAAACACAGTTCTAAGCAAACAGGGAAAACAGAAACGTGGAAGGAGTATATAGAAGGTCTATACAAGGGCGATGTACATGCGTACAATATTTTGGAAATTTAAGAGGATGTAGATGAAGATGAAATGGGAGATAAGATACTGTGTGAAGAGTTTGACAGAGCACTGAAAGACCTGAGTTGAAACAAGGCCCCCGGAGTAGACAACATTCCATTGGAACTACTGACGGCCTTGGTAGAGTTTTGTCAGGACTGGCTCTCCCATCCGGTGAGCAAGATGTATGAAACAGGCGAAATACCCTCAGACTTCAAGAAGAATATAAAAATTGCAATCCTAAAGAAAGAAGGTGTTGACAGATGTGAAAATTACCGAACTATCAGTTTAATAAGTGACAGCTGCAAAATACCAACGCGAATTCTTTACAGACGAATGGAAAAACTAGTAGAAGCCGACCTCGAGGAAGATCAGTGTGGTTTCCGTAGAAATATTGGAACAAGTGAGGCAATACTGACCCTATGACTTATCTGAGAAGCTAGATTAAAGAAGGGCAAAGCTACGTTTCCAGCATTTGTAGACTTAGAGAAAGCTTTTGATAATGTTGACTGGAATACTCTCCTTCAAATTCTGAAGGTGGCAGGGGTAAAATACAGGGAGCGAAAGAGTATTTACAATTTGTACAGAAACCAGATGGCAGTTGTAAGAGTCGAGGGACATGAAATGAAATGGAAGCCCCTTCAGGGCTCTTCAAGAACCTGACAGAGGCGTGACGTCTTTGCTGACATTTACAATTAACTCAACCTCATCCGCCTTAACATTGGAGCACCCACTCCACACACACCTATCACTATTTGGACTCCTTGTTCTGCACTGCACAGCTTGTAGAATGGCCGGTTCTGTGACGTGTACTCCAGCAACTGTTTCCTTTGTGCTTTCTGTTTGCTGACACATACCCCTACATATGTGCAAAATTGATTGGTAGCTTTCTAAGGCTGAATGGAGGCTTCACTCCTCGCTGGCGACCTTCGATGAACAAACTTCCGCACTAGCGATGAGCAGGTTACCCTTAGTGCAGCCGAAAATTTCATTCCTCGAACTTCCTCTCTACTGCTCTGTGTCCTGGTCCCTTGGTGGACTGAGGCGTACTGCGAGGCACTTCGTGCGCGGAACCGTGCTCTCCGCGTTTATAACTGTCCTCCTACGATGACAAACTACATCTGTTGTAAACAGTTGTGTGCACAGTGCCACTGCATTCTTAGAGACAAAATTAGTAAATGAAATCCATCTACGTTTTTGCTAAGTTCCTCTCGCTCTTCTGTCATTTGCGCCAAACTCGTAGGGATATCTGGGAGAAAGGGCCTTTCTCAGATCTCTGGATGACAGTACCAGATGTCATAGTGGACTCTATCGCTATCTTAAACTTCCTGGAGCTTTGTTTTGCGGAGATTTCGAGCTCTACGCATTATTACCCGGCCTTCCTCTATCGGAAAAAAGTGGAGGCGGCTTGGACAATAACCTTGCTTTTTCAGAATCTTGAGGCTACAATGCCGGATTCACTATGAGAGAGTTGTACTATAATCTCACTTAATCCCGATTCTGTTCCCCAGGGCTGGAAGATGTTAACATTCAGAGGTTGCAGCACCTTCTCTTGCAGGCAAGTATTTTATCCTCCATACGGACAATCCCCTCTAGGTGGAGGGAAGGTTTCCGAGATGCTGGACTGAAGCCACCGTCACACCCAAGCATAAGCAGGGTAAGGAGAAGCACTCTTCCAGCTACTGCCCCATTACTCTCAGCAGCTGTTTGCAAGGTTATTGAACATATGATTCATCCCACCTGGCGTGGTGGTTAGTCCTGCAATTTACTACCCAGTGCCCAATGTGGATTTAGAGTGCGCCATTCTCCAGTTGACCATTTCTTCACTTTGTCCACCTATGCCATGAAGGGCTTTCTGTGGAAATCCCTGGCAAGCAATATTTTTCGATTCTGTGGAAGACACCTGCTGAAGGACTGGTATGTCTGTATTCTACACATAGCTTCCCTGTTCACCTCAGCAATTTTTAGAAGATGGAGTTTTCAAGGTGTATGTGGGTTGTGCCTCGTCAGACAACTTTATCCAGGACAACGGTGTACCTCAATTTCCATCCTCAGCGTTGTCCTCTTTGCTATCGCCATTAACGCTATAATGGCCTGCCTCCTGCTGAGCACCTCTGGCTCCCTTTTTTGTTGACGATTCTGCCATCCATTGCAGTCCTCCAGGAACCTCTCACATTGAGCGACGTCTCTAACTTCTTCACTCATGGAGCATCGAGAATGGTATTGTTTTTTCCACTGACAAAACCGTTTGTGTTGGTTCCTGTCAGTGCAGTTGATTTCTCCCCCCATATTCTCAACTTTGGCCTGCTGCTCTTCTGTTAGTTGAAACTACGAAATTCCTGTGGCTCATGCTCAATAGGAAACTGTTCGTTCTCACGCGTGTCCCACCTGCGAGCCCACTGTACGTAGTTCCTCAATGTAGGACATGTCCTCAATGATACTTCCTGGGGGCAGATTGAACCCCCCTTATCGGTTTGTACTGGTCCCTTGTCCAATAAAAACTAGAATATTGGTGCTTTGTTTACGCATCTGCGCGTCTGTTCTTCGTATGCCATCTCAACACTACCCACCATCGTCGCATCTGTTTGGCCACTGGCGCCTTTTATGCTAGCCAATTTCAGCGCGTATGCCGAAGCTGTTGAATTACCAGTCATACTAAAGTTATCCTCAAGAGATAAACATGGAGTTTTTCCGCCATGCCAGGCCACCCATCCTATGCCTCCTTCGATGACTACTTTGATAGCCAGTATCGGGCCCACTCCTCTTCAGTTACCTCCTGGAGCCCATTTTCAGTTCTTGCTCCAGCAGCCGAACTTTACACTACCTGCAACTATCCTAGTGGGAGTGAACCCTTCTCCACCTTGGCTTTCTGTGGCAGCCTGTGTTCTCCTTAGCCTTCATTTGCTCCCCAAGGACACTACTGCAGCCTCGTTCTATTGCCTTGACTTCCACTACCTACACACGCGACTTTTTAATAATACCTTTCTGTATGCTGATGGCTCTGACTGTGGTATCAGGTGTGCCGTTGTCATCTGCACCAACGTTTTTCCGTATCTGCCTTTGCAACACTACTCAGTATTTCCAGCAGAGCTCTTCGCCCTCTGAGGCCAGAACAGATCTGGTGACACAGGCTTTTCCATTGTCCTGTGCACGAAGACTAAAGGGCACAGAGTCAGACCACTGTACACTGCCCATCCCTTGGTGCAACGGGTCCAGGAAAACTCAGTTTCTCACTCCTGAGGGATCCACTGTGATGTTCATGTGGTTTCCTGCTCAGGTCAGTCTGCCAGGAAATGAGGCTGCTGACGCTGCTGCCTAGACTGCAGTCCTCGTACCTCAGCCTGCTGGTTCTTATATTCTCCCAGATGATCTCTGTTCCTGTCTGCCAGCAGGTGGTGTCACTTTGGCATCACCAGTTGTCCTCCATTCTAGGAATAATCCCTGGGTTTTTAAGGCTCTCCCAGTGGCTTGGACAGCCTCCTCCTCTGCCCTCTTGACGTCAGATCATCTTAGCTGGGTTGCGTATTGGGCACTCTCTTCTTAGCCATCGTCCTTAGTTTAGAGGTGATCACTTACCACTTTGTACTCATTATCCTGAGTCTCTGACGGTTCACAATGCACTTTTCTTAACCACTTATGTTCTCATTTACGTTTGCCGTCTACGTTATCAGGCGTGCCGCGGGCTATCGACCGTGTTTTACTCTCGATCTGTTGTAGCGATATGGCGAAGGACATTTAATCTTCAGTGTAGCACCTCCATTGTCTCTATGGTGTATTTTATAGACTTTTATCAGTCTTTGTTTTTAAGCTGTCTTTTCCTCCATCAATTGAGTTTACCGTTTAGTCGTTTTAACCCCTTTTTCATCTTCGTGTTCTACAGTTCTGACGTTGGCACGAAAGAACAAAATCTTTGCGCCTTACAACAAAAAACAGCAAACCACCTGGAATGACAGAAGCCATTTGTTCAGAGCCCCGGTGTTCCTAGGACAGGCACCTGCTCCTTGGCGTGGACGGCGTCAACAAATTGCGTATATGTTGTGCTCCCTGCGTCGTCAGAGGTGGCGTTTCACTAATGTTAGCTGTAAGCCTCCGTTTTCAGAAGTACTGTCAGTGCAGACAAATTATATATGAGGACGTCTTCCGTATTTTAACAAATTTTGCTCGTTCTTATTATCCAATCAGCAACGTAACCAGATTTCTTAGATATTATTTCTGGCACATCCACGATGTGAAGTGTAAGTACCATTGGGACTAATATTGCACCTTCATGTGAGCCATTGAGGAGGAATTCCTAGCTACTGATTGTATTTACTACAGTGACCTGGTATCATGTCACAAAACATGCTTTCAAGATTCTTTAACCTTTTGAATTGGGATTTCATTACCACTTCATACATTAGGCCCAGTCTCCCGATGATACCCTAGGCTTCAAACAAATTAATAAAAGCCAAAGATGTAGGCATCATCTTCTGAAAGTTTGCATCAGTATGAGATGTCCAAAACTTAGCATGCACTGTTTCGTCTGGGGGCAAAAGCTGGCTGGCTGTCCATTTGTTTGACCAATCCCTATTACCAGTTCGCGTTCCAGAAGTCTATAGAAAGGGGCGATAAAGTTAGAGAGCGTTGCTGCTGCGTGACTGGAACACTCGGTAGAGCGTTTGAACAATAAAACTGTGTACTGAAAATAAAATTCTTGGCAGATTAAAGGCTAAGGTCCTGAGTAGTTGTAACTTGTAGAGTTTCTAATATTTCTTGTCTCAGCTTCGAATATATTCTTTGAATATTCTCAGGGTACATGCATCTTCGCTGTTACAGTAACCGCCCTCAAAAAGCTGTTGCCGTTATCGGCAGAAATAACTGAATGGTATGACTTCGTGTAAAACGATGAATGCCTGTATTCAATTCCTGTTTGTAGGTACCCTTTGCAACATAGGAATTAACATCATCAATGGGATTGTTCCTCCGATTCCTGCAGGAGCGAGACAGTATTGAAAATGAGGGAAATCTGACAAAATTTTGAGTTGTGACAAAGCTATGGTTCCCATCAGCAGTGCCAAACGTGAGTTGGTGCCGTTCTCCAATTCCAAGCTACTTAACTGAATGCAACCGTCTTCAGCATTGAAAACAAAATGTATGTCGTTTTTCTACCGCCTACTTAACGAATGTTTGAATAACATGTCGACCAAGGAAAGAGATTAGTTCGTCAGTTTAGGTGGTAACGTAATAGTGTCGTGAGTTGGTTAGCAGGTAACCATTTCTATTTTAGTACAGACGTGTTGCCTGCCTACTCGGTAAGCATCGTGTATGTCGCACCAACAGTATCGTGTCACACCATTTTCTCTTGTATAGCGTAGTTGATTTCCATTATCTGAACGACTTCCCTGTGGGACATATCATTGCTTTTGAACAGCATGTTCTGTAGAATTTCTGCTAACGTTCTCGACGTTCATTTGACATAAACACCTACTCCCATTCTCCTAGAGATGTGGCCCTACAAAAGGAGCTTTTTATGTACTGATTCGTTCCCTCTCTGTCCAGTAAGGTCTTGGAATACATTAAGAAGACGTACAGCCATTGTCTGGCAGACAGTTGTTGCTCTACTAGCACCACGCGGTGGTCACATGTGGGACACGTTCAGGGAACACCTACGGATGTGAAGCTAAATAGACCCCTGAAACAGCTGTCAATTGTGAAACTAGAAAGCTTCTTACCTTAGATAAGGAGTCTGTTCACATGATGCGCAAGAGGGGTAGCATAAGGGGTGAGAGACAACGAATGCCAGTTATGCAACCTGCTGTGAGGAGGTGGTAAGTATGCTGCTCTGTAACTTTTTAATCTCCCTCCCACTGAGCTGAAAAGCTCATGGAATATTACTTCAGAAGTGGACTACAGCATTCATTTATTTGGAGTTACACATGTGAAATGCTGAGTTGTTCAGACAATGGAGTCCTTGATAGCAACACATTAGAGAACTAAATGTATCGAGAAGCAAATCAGTTTAGCCAACTGAGAATACGCGAAACAGATTCTTGAACTTAGTTTACACACGAGTTTACTCACTTCACTAAGCAGTGAAGATAGTATGAGGAAGAGAATAGGTGGCCCAGAAGATAATTAGGTTTCTTTTCATAGAGTGCACAGAAACAACGTAAGCTGTTTTTGTGACCGTTTCGTCTCCAATATGAGAGACGTTTTGATGTAAAGGCTGCTGATCTCACTTTTGCTCAGTTGAATGAACGCCATGTTCCCAGCGTAGTTGGAAGCTAGCGCAAATACCCAGGAACGTGGTGCTACCAACTCACCTGCTGGCTGTTGACTGTCTTTGTGTTAATCTGGCTTCTCGTGACTTCATATACATTGTGTAATAGCTGTCAACTACTCCTTAGCCAGCCCAAGCAAAGGAATTCAGCATACCAAGTGGTATATGGAGCCTGCACTGGGTCTTAAAACGCAGAGTAACACTCAAAAACGTTTAGTTTTAATAACCATTACTTTCCAAATTTTTTACGTCAAAGTAGACTAATGAAGAGCATGAAGTTGAAAGGATTCGCAAGAACCATACATTTAATTAACATAGATCCTTCAAATATTGCAAATTCTTGGAACACTGAGACAACTTTTTTTTAAATCAGAAAATAATCGTGCAAACAGTCAGTGAGTGAAACAGACATGCAGGCCACTTAACAATGGGGAATGAATTAAAATCTCAACACTATTTACACACCTTGGACCTAAGGGAATATTGAAATGTATGATGCAGGAAATGCAATAATAAAGATTTGAAAGACAGGAAAAAACTAGGTTTAACAGAATGCAACGTAGCTTCCCTGACGAAACCTTGGCCAACCCAAGCTGCCACAGTCCACTGTGCTACTAACAGCCGTTAACCTCCGGTTGGTAGCAACTGACGTCACATTTCAGACGCCAACATTTACTGGACATCAAATGCCCATCCAAGCACACGTCACACACATTTTACACAGTCTCAAATCAACCATAATTAGTTTCTGGAAGCCAGCATCGTAAAATTGATAGCCATAGCAAGGACACTCACAAGATAACTATGACAGCATAACGGTGGTATCCTCAATTTCAAATTCATTCCGAATTACTAATCACATGGCTATCTCCATCAGTTAATCACATTCTGCTACGATCTTTACGTAAATCCACATCTCTATACAGGTACGTCAAACCCATCAAAGGTTGGCAGCAGTGCTTCAGTAACCTTCCATTGAATATAACTAGTGAGAACCTATGTTTAACGTACTGTCGTGTTTGTCCATGTGTTAATGAAATAATAATAGGTTTGATTACAACACTTGTCACACACAATGCCATGTGCTGCATATGACAGATGAGGAGTGTTCCGTAAAACTTGGGAAGGTTCTTGTGAGATGACAAACGTCTTAGGTTAAGTCACAGTCAGTATCTTAATACTGCCACGATCAGCGGAAGTAAATTGACCCACGGAAGTGCTGCTCCTTCTCCTACCCAAGTTTTGAGCCACCAAAATGCAAGACGTCTTCAATCACGATGGAAGTATAGAAATATATAGGGATGTGTAAGCTGATGTAAAGAATTAATCGTTAGCCACTAACAAGTAACATATTACTTCTGTAGGGAAGTCCATTCTCCTCTGCCTAAATCCACTATTGTAAGAAGTCTTACCATGCAAGTAAGGACATCACTCCAGTTAAGCACTGCCATATCAGCAGAATCAAGGCAGCGCCATTCATCAGACAATTACTTTAAATGTGCTATCACTGCCCGTATATTGCAGATATCATTGTCTTGCCCCACCAGCCTCCACCCTCCCAGGGGGTCAATAAGTCTTTTGTGAATACGTGCGTGGCGAGCATGGGGCCCTGAGCCATTGCAGCCTTCTTTCTCTCCAGGGCTGCATTTCCTTTCCCTTCCCCTCCTTTCCCCTCCTTGCTCCTTTCCCCTCGCCCTCTCCTCTCCCTCTGTTGGTGTCCTTGCTTATGTTGGCCCCTGCTATCATCCTGGTTCTGTTGGTTGTACAATTCGGCTTTGTTCCATAATCATTTCCTTCTTTTGGCATTCCTTGGTCCCCCCTCTGGGGTTTGACCTCCGTTACAAAATTTCTCCTCCATAGTGTGAACCATTTGGGGAAAAGCACCTTACCTAGTGTCTCCGACGTGCGCCCTCCTAGTACGTTCTACCTTCTCTTTCATGTCGTTGTCTGACACTAGCGTGCATAGCGAGCACGGTAGCCAGCCCATGTGGTGGGGTCGCTATGTACCCTTTTTGTTGAGCCCCCTGAACACACAGCTCAGGTATCAGAAGTGTGATCCCTGTGACATCCTCATGCATGCCTTGGAGTGGTTGCTCGTCATCCTGGAGCATCGGAACTCCTGGCAATGGACGCGGTGCCAGACGGCCCTTGCTGTGGCTAGGTGGCGTCCGTGAGGAGAGCCCCTGATCGGAGGGGATGGTATCAGGGCGGACGCTATGCAAATGAAACGCATACGGGTCCTGAACTCTGGCCGTTCTTCTGCGGCCATGTCTCCGTGTGGAACTGATTCCTCAAGTGCTGCTTCTCTTGTCCCTTCGGCCTTCCCTTCCGTGGCTACCCCTGGGAAGAGGGTCAGGCCCGTCAGCTAGGGGCAAAACCTTTCCCCCATTATCTAGTTTGCACTAGGACTGATGGAGATACTTTCACCAATACCAAACCTTTATTCTTTGTGGAACACACTGAAGACAAGTTGGGCGAAGTGGACTCCCTGAGCAAGATGCGGTCGGGTTTGGTGGGGGGTAATGGACACAGCAATTGTGCCAAGCTGGATACAGGCACGTAGGGCTGCAGACTGGGCAGCTAAAGCAGTTTTTATCAGCAACAGTCTCTAAATATGGTACAAGGTGTGGTTTTAACAGGGACTTCATACTTCAAACTGATGAGGAACTTCAGGACAATCTCGGATGGCGGGGTGTTTACTTGGTTCAGCGTGTTCAGAAGGGTCCTAAAGACAATCGTATTGATACTGGTGCCTTTATTCTGGCCTCTGAAAGAGATACCCTCCCTGAGAAAGTTAAGATTATGGTGTATCGATGTGATGGGAAGCCGTACATCCCACCTCCTATGAGGTGTTTTAAGTGCTTGCGTTTTGGACACGTCTTCCCGCTGCTCACAGGCACCTCTCTATTGCGACTGTGGACGTCCACTCCATGAGAGGAGTGCCTGTGTTCCCCCTCCTGTGTGTGTAAATTGTCACAGCAGTCATTCTCCACATTCACCAGATTGCCCAGTATATAAGAAGAAAGGAGTATAAGTCACACGATCGTTTAAGCTACACAGAGGGCACCTAAGAAATATACATGATTTCACCCTGTGTCTGTGACATCTAGTTACGGCTTGGTTACATTTTCACCCCTTCCTCACCCTTCCTTACCCTCATCCTGGATCCCTCTTTCCCCCCCCCCCCCTCCCCTGCGGCTCCCACACCTTCTCCCCTGGGGTCTGCCCTCCCTCCCCAGCCAGAGAAGTGTTCCACTCCTTCGGCGTGTGCCGGTCAAGGGCGCCTCCCCAGGATGCCTCTTCCAGGCACCTTCCAGGCCAAAGGTTTGCTGCCCTGCAACGACCGAGAGAGCCGCGATCTTTTGGCCCCCAAGTCGCCCGGTCTCTTTCTGTTCCTGATCTTGCTGCAGCTGGCTCCTTTTTGCCACACAGCCCTCCTCGAGCGCAGTCTGAAAAGAAGAAGAAATATATGTCCCGGGACAAAGAGCCTCTGGAGTCACCGGAGTTCCCTTCTCCGACTTCACAACCGGATTCTGACCTGTAGTTCATGGGTGTCGCCCCCTCGTTGTCGGTGACGGGTGGGGACCCTGCGGTATGACAGGATCCATTACAATTCCGTTGGAGAACCACAGAACGATGGTTTAAAGGGAGGCTGAACACGCTAAATCCAATCGTCGACTTCCAGAATTGAAATCCCTTCTTTTGTCCTACTATGCAGCTTGCGTGGTTCTGCAGGAATCTCATTTTACTGGTGCTCACTCACCGACCCTCCTTGCGTTCCGTGTTTTCTATCGAAATCGGGTCGAACCCCTGCGGGCTTCTGGTGGCATTTGTACGTTGGTCCGTACACACATTACTAGCACGTGGATTCCTCTTCAAACTACATTGGAAGCGGTTGCTGTTAGGGTCCACTTACTCTGCGCTCACAGTTTGCAATCTTTATCTCCCTCCTGAGAGGAGTCTTACACGTACTACCTTAACTGCCCTTCCTCAGCAACTTCCTCCTCCTTTCCTCCTTTTTGAGGATTTTAATGCTCATCATCTATTGTGGGGCAGTGGTCTATAAGAAGACCTCGTCTAGATGGAAAGGCAGTTTATAGCAGACCACGACTTGTGCTTTCTTAATGATGGCTCTCCTACTCATTTCAGTGCCGGTCATGGTACGCTTTCTGCCATTGATCTTTCTCTTTCTTTTCCCTCTCTCCTACCTTCATTACACTGGTCGCCACCTTTGTGATAGTGAACATTTCCCATTCATTATCTCGCTCCCTTCCCGCTCTCCGATGGACACATTACCTCGTTGGTATTTCCAACTTGCCGATTGGCCTCTATACACAGCACAGATCGTGTTTTCTCCCTCTTTGTCCGGTTGTATTGATGACATCCTACGTGACGCGTCTGACGCTATCGTTCATGTTGCTAGCCTTCCTGTCCACCGCTCATCTGGGCCATTTCGTCGCCGGCAAGTCCCATGGTGGAGTACAGCCATTGCCATTGCCATCCGTGATCAACCTTGAGCTTTGCAACACCTTAAGAGGCACCCATCCATAGCCAGCCTTGCTACTTTTAAACGCCTCCGCGCTAAAGCCCGGTATTTAATCAAACTGAGCAAGCGGATATGTTGGGAACGATTCGTTTCTTCCCATGGTTCTTCTGTCCCTCTGTCACGGGTATGGGCTACACTTCGCTCTCTCCAAAGATGCCATCGGCAGTCCACCCTCCCAGGCCTTCACCTCCCAGATGGCCTTTGTACGGACCCATTAGCTTGTGCAGACTACCTTGCGACCCATTTTGCAGTGGCATCAGCATAAGCCTCCTATCCAGCGGCTTTCCTTCACCAAAAGCAGCAGCCTGATGCTTCCACCTTATGTTTCTCCCCTTGTGAGTCAGAAACTTAAAACAAACCTTTCACTGAATGGGAATTTATTTCTGCTCTATCTTCTTCTTATGATACGTCCTCTGGTCCAGATTTCATTCATAATCAAGTGCTTCACCATCTCAGTGCTCCACAACAGCAACATCTTCTTTGGGTGTTTAACCGTATCTGGCTCCAGGGTGACTTCCCTTCTCAGTGGAGGGATAGCATCATGGTTCCTGTCCTTAAGCCTGGTAAGAACCCGCTATCTGTTGACAGCTATCGGCCAATTAGTTTCACCAATGTTGTTTGTAAGTTATTTGAATGGATGGTAGCCTGTTGGCTCAATTGGGTCCTCGAATCTTGGGATCTATTGTCTCCTTACCAGTGTAACTTCCGAGAGGGACAATCTCCAATCGATCATTTTCTTCACTTGGAATCCACAGTTCGGCAGGCTTTTTCGGAGCACCGACATTTGGTTGCAGTGTTTTTTGACCTTCGAATGGCCTATGACACGGCCTGGCGCCATCACATCTTACTTACCCTTCATCAGTGGGATCTTTGGGGCCCACTACCGATTTTTATCTGTCATTCAGAGCTTGAGTTGGTACTGTTTTTAGTTCTCCACAGACCTAGACGACCAGTGTCCCACAGGGTTCTGTCTGGAGTGTCCTTCTTTTTCTCATTGTTGTCGATGGACCTGTGGCCTCTGCCAGTCCTTTGGTTGCCCCTGCCCTGTATGTGGATGATTTCTGCATTTGGGTTAGTTCCTCCTCGATGGCATCGTCAGAGCGGCAGCTCCAGGGAGCTATACGGCGTGCATCTGCATGGACCCTCTCACACGGGTTTCAATTCTCTCCTTCAAAATCGCGGGTGATCCACTTCTGTCGCCGTACTACGATCCACCCTGATCCAGAGCTCTATCTCGCTGCACAACGATTGCCGTTTGGTCCCACAGTTTCGTTTCCTGGGTCTTCTTTTCGACAACAAGCTCACTTGACTGCCACATATCAGACTCCTGAAGGTAGAATGTTTCTGTAAACTCAATGTCCTTCGCTTCCTTGCCCACTCCTATTGGGGTATGGACCGTTGCCTCCTTCTCTGTCTTTATCATGCTCTAGTTCTGTCTCGCTTGGACTATGGTTGACAAGTTTATGGTTGTTGCTCCTTCCACACTGCACATGCTGGATCCAGTTTACCATTGTGGTATCCGTTTATCAATAGGGCTAGTAGGGAAGGCACCGGTGACCAGTCTCCTGGTTGAAGCTGGGATCCACCCCCCACTCTGTTCGGCGGTCCCAGCTTCTGGTGTCTTATGCACTCGTTATCCGTTCCTCTCCTACGCATCCTTCCTATTCTATCCTGTTCCCAGACCATGGACGTCGCCCACCCGACTCCCGACCACAGGCGGGTTTATCGGTTGGGCTCCGCCTTGCATCTCTTTGTCGTGTTTTCAGCTTCCTTCTTTGTCCTGTCTTCCTCGCTCCGTTCCCTCCACCCACCCCCACCCCCCTCTTGGTTAGTACCTCGGCCTCGAATTCGGATGGATCTCTGCCGTGGTCCGAAAGATTCCATCCCCCCTGGTGGTGTTACTTTCCTTTTTCCGCCGAATTTTGTGAGAGTTTTGGGATGCTGTCGTTTTTTAGACTGATGGCTCTAAATCTACTGATCATGTTGGGTATGCCTGCACGTCCTCTATTGGAACGGAAAATTATCTGCTGCCATCTAGATGTGGGGTGTTTATTGAGGAATTGATGGCAATTTCCCAGACTCTTACCTTCATTAAACAGTCCCAACACAACCGCATTTTGTTATGTACGGACTCGATGAGTGGCCTTCTTGCTATTGACCGGTGTTTTTCGCGCCATCCCTTGGTCTCTGCCATTCATGACCATCTCGCTGATATTCACCGTGCTGCTTGTTCCATTGACTTTCTTTGGGTCCCTGGCCATGTCGTCATCTCGGATACTGAGCTCGCTGTTCGTTTGGCTGGAGGTGCAGTCACTTACCACCCATTTTCTGTAACCCCTCCTGCAGAGGATTTACGGCTCCACATCAAATCCCACTTCGCACAATCATGGGCCCATACTTGGTTGGCTACTCCTCTCTCTAATAAACTTCACGTGATTAAGGTGACAACAGGCCTGTGGCGTTCTTCCTTTCGCGTCTCCCGAAAGACTTGACCACACTGTGTCATCTCCGCATTCGCCATACCATGCTGACCCATGGTTTTCTTTTGCGTCATGAGCCACACTCACTTTGTGGTTGTGGAGCCTTCCAGTAAGTTGCCCATATTTTGTTTGAATGCCCCCTTCTTTTGGCTCTGCATGCTAAGTACAGACTGCCCCACACTTTACCTTTGATGTTGGCTGACGATTCCCGGATGGTCTCTCTGGTTTTCGGTTTTCTCCAGGAAAGTGGATTTTATTCTCAGTTTTAAGGTATTGGGGCAGGGCGGTGAGTGTGTGTCTCCCACTGTAAGCCATGTTTGGAGATTCCAGACTCATCTCCCTGACAGAGATAATCTTTTCTTGCCCCATTTACTCAAACCAATCCTTTAGAAAAAGGGTAAAACAGTCTCCTTTTACCATAGGTTGCACATCTTAAGTCACAGGTGGTCTTGCCTATGCTGCTTCAGCATAGTGTTGGGTTTGTTCTCTTGCCAACTTGCCTCATTTTGTTTTTTACGATTTACAACATGACTGCCCTTTTACTTTTTTGCCTTCTTCCCTTTTATTGTTCTGACTTTCCTCAGATGTCCCATTAGCGGAATGGACCCTATTTGAAACAATTGACTGATGACCTTGCTGTTTGGTCCCTTAAACCTCAAACAACCAACTAACCAGTCTCCTCCACACGGCTCTCCTCTGATTCCCTTGGCGCCACCAGTGGAGATCAAGGAGGCTGTAATTTGCAGATTTGCCACTCAGTCGTAAAAGATGTGTCAGAATTCTGGTGCCATGTGAAAACATGGTAAGTTTATTCTACACCATTCACAACTGCATTAGATCATTGAAATAAATCAGAAAAGCATGGACCCAGGACTGAAGGCACTTTTTTCCCAAACACTATTCCACTGATCTTACTAAAAGTTGAATCTAGTGCTGCATGTCATGAATTTGGTTAATCATTCCTATCTGATAGCTTCCTGGTTCAACAGAAATGAATCTTGGATGTAAGATCATACCTATTTCTGAGTAAATCCAGACAATTTTATTTTTGTGTTACATATATTTTCCTGCATCTTAAAAGATTACAACACACAAAGAAAAGGATTTGTCAGAAACGGTGAGAGGTCATCAGGCAGTGCAGATAAGGATGCACAACATACACTCACTTTCATAATAAGCACTTTGTTGCTTCCAACAAACATTAGACACAATTTCAAACCTCTAAATGCTGAACAACAGATATGTAAAATATTATCATTTGCAAAATACCAGAGATTCAAAGAAACCGCAGTGTATAAAACAGCTTTAAATAATTGTAATTGTAACTGATAACAATTAGAAACACAATAGTAAACTTTTCCTCCTATTTTGTATTTGGCCATCTCCCATAGCATTTTCAAAGTTTGCTTGAGGTCCAATACATCCTGGCCTATGGAAACCACATTTCCAGTCAGAGAATTCAAACAAAAGTTTTCTAAAATCCATCATATTCATTTAAAATAAAGGCTTAAAACAACAAATGTATTAAATTTCTGCTTTGTGTCCTTTAGCTTTATCATTTTTCATGGGTTTTATTGCATGCTGTTGAAACTTTAATAACACACAATCATAATATGGTACAACACTTGTTCCTGTCGTTATATGTAATAGGCCATAGTCAAGTACGAGGGTTGAGTGAAAAGTAATGCTCCACCTTCGTTAATTGGGTTTGGATGGCAATATCTTAATAAATCACATGTAGACATAGTCTGCAGAACGTGATCCTTAACTAAAAGTATTCACTTTTACACATAATCAACACGAGCCAATTGGATAAATTTCTGCCAACAATGAACAAGTATTCTGAATCCATCACAGAAGAAGTCGACACTGTTCCTGAAACCAGTCTCACAGTTCTCTCAACGTATTCATCAGAAGCATAACGTTCCAGCAGATCGCCTTTCATTATCAAGAACAGATGGAAGTCAAATGGTGCTAAATCTGGACTGTATGGAGGATTCTGTATGGTTGTAACGTGCTGGGTTGTTTCCTCACCTGGGGCACCACATGTAACGTGCCGGGACATGTCCTTATTTAGTAGTGTCATCTAAAGTTCACGTCACAATCGGATGTACCGGTACTGAAATATTTCCTCGCCCAGTGTTCTCGATCTAACTTGCTTTGCTTATTCAATTTTGTCTTCCCGGTAGCTACGTCTGTCTCACCTATATCACACTGAAATTAAGAAGCCAGGATCCTAGGTTAAGTTTTCCAAAATCAAAAGTCAAGATTGTATTGATTGTTGAACATTTATGTCAACCACATGGCGATTTCTTTGTTCTCACTCGCACACAGAATATTCATGTGACCAGACCTCTTACACTTAATCGTCACATTAGGAAGGTTAAAAACTTCCAGTCTTTAACAAAGTTCACAGTCACAATTACCGAAAAAATTGACCAACTTGCTGCACTTTTGCTCCAAGAGAATCTGACCGAGAACTAACTATAGCTGCACTAGCTCCGACCTTATATAGACGAGCGCTTGAATGTTTCACTATTCTGTTAATATATTATAGTTTGTAATTTCCCAGGGTTAAAATGATCCTTTCTAACTGGTTTTTAAGTTAACTCTTGGGTTTATTATTTAACTAACATGAGTAAGCTGTATCAATTTAAATACGCGAAACTAACTTATGCATCCGCCATGGGAATTCCCGATATGTAACCACGGTAGCCCTTTAGAACAATAATTTTTACATATTCAAATTTACTTAATTCTTAATTAATGCACTTACAAAGTTGAGACTGGAGTCACTTTACGTAGAAAAATAAAGATATCAAAAATATCAAAACAGATGTCGGAATTATTTAGTAGTTTGGTCACAATTGGCACTGAAAGTCATACAGGCAACAGATTTTAAGTCTTAATATCTATTGAACTAACAGACTTTGGGTAAATTTAAACACTTTGCTGAAATCAGTAAAATTTAGGCTTTCTTTTGGATGCAGTCTTATAGCTGAATTTGATCTATTAGCTCACTCGAATGTTACTTAATATATATTGCACAATATGTCATCGTCCATAACTGTTAATAGTATGCATTTCCAATAAAACTGATTACCTCATTGCTTTTAGAATATATACTAGAATGTACTGAAATAATAGGTTTTACTAGGGGAATTTTATTTAAACTATTTCTGAATTCTGTGCTATGAGGCTGAAGGTCACAGAATCTGTAGTCGGGATCTGAGTAGTGAAAATGAAAAAAAAAAAAATTAAACGTTCATTGCTTAATTAGGTTACTGAAGTAGCGTAAGACCAAAGCAGGATAGCAGTGGGCAATCCTGCTTCGATACATGGTGGTGAGATTGTCCCTGAAATTCTTCTGTGGTTAGACGTGAAGCAATAATGTGACCCATACATTCTTGTGAAATGCTGATTGTGCTTGAAATTTCTCTCTGAGTGATAAGACGATCGTTCTGAATCAGTCATCGGTTTGCTTGTGAAACTCAGTGGTTGCTGTTCCAGGACATCCAACTCTGTCACGCCAGTCAGATGTTCTCGCATCAACACCTTTAAACTTACACGCCCAATGACGGACAGTACTCACATCAACACATTCACCATAAAATGCTTACATTCTCTGATGAATCTCCTTTGGAGTGACACATTCTGCTGTCAAGAATCAAATGACTACACCTTGCTTAAATGCATTGCCCTACCGTCCTTGCTTAAATGCATTGCCCTACCGTCTGTAGGGTTCCATACTTTACACTGTAACACTACAACACTACAACAGTTCAATGCTTAGGCTTCCTGCCACCTGGAGCTGTAGTGGAGAGGCTACAGAACAAGCCAGTACCTGCCACATACCAATGCTGTCAACAGTTGAAATGTTACGGAGGTGAAGGCATTACCTTTCAGTCAACCCTCGTACACGACATGTTAGTTTGAGCTTGGTTTCCTATTAATAACTGTAATATCTAGAGTGTTACCTGGAAAGTGTGTGCAGCTACAAAGTAATTCATTGTTACTCTAGCGCTTATGAGCCTCTCTCTGTAAGAGTGCTTGCATCACAAATGTGTGTTCTTAGTATAATATTTCCTTGTAGATATTTGTACACATTACTGTGATTCAGTTGCGAATAGTTTCCTTTATAATTAGTAATTGTGGAAAGAGAAATGTCACAAGCGCACTCAGTATGATCGGTAATACTGGTTGCCTGTTGTTGACTCCCCACACCTTGTCTCAAGTACGACTAATATGAACGATGTATGGTTACATTATTAAGGATTTATTGTTGTTGTGTGTTTTTTGTTAGTTTAATGTGATTATGCAGAAGCTTATAGAGAGATAGTTTTTGATACGATAGTTTGATATACACATTGCCATCTCTTCATATTATTATACTTCATAAATACTAGATGTAGTACTGCATCTACGTTCCTTGATATAATTTAATTATATCTGACTCCAGTATGATTAGAGAGTCAGCTGCTTATGACATGGGTGTTTTCTGCTTTCTACACGTTATGGTTTGTACACTGTTTTTATTACGTTTGTATGGCATGTATACATCATGTGCCCCTGTACGTATGTTTGCCATTTGGTTGATTTTTTAAAATGCCTTTGTTGAACACAGCTTTGTTACTGTTATACATTCGTACAAACTTGACATAGAAGTGTTTTTACCTAATGTTATGTATTATGCACATTCACGCTCTTTGTTTGCATGATCTTCGAACTGTTAACTTCGACACTTCATATCTTAGCTGTGTACCTCACAGGCAGTTTTTTACTTTAGAATTTCATATATTTTCATTATGAGAATCGTTTTTCGTGTACGATGAAAGGTATGAATTCTGATCATGTGATAGTAATTTTCTCGAAAAGAAACTCTATTTAGTAATCTTACTGGGTCCTCTGTTCAGTTTCGATGTCAGATTGCTGGCCAGATTGGCCAAGCGGTTCTAGGCGCTACAGTTTGGAACCGCGCGACTGCTACTGTCGCAGTTGTAATTCTGCCTTGGGCCTGGATGTCCTTAGGTTAGTTAGGTTTAAGTAGCTCTAAGGTCTAGGGGACTGATGATCTCAGAAGTTAAGTCCCATATTGCTCAGAGCCATTTGAACCATTTTGATGTTAGATTCCATTTCCTTCTGTTTGGTCTTTTACATAAATGGTAAATGACCAAAACCAGTCGTAATAAAAAGTAACCTCTCACTACACTTACCTCTCTGTGAAAGGAATTATTAGTTGAAGCCATAGTGTTCGCAGTTAAATTTTTCTGTTACCATAATCATACGACCTTAAAGCTTTTTAAAAAACTGGCTCAGAGCACTATGGGACTTAACATCTGACGTCAGCAGTTCCCTAGACATAGAACTATTTAAACCTAACTAACGTAAGGGCAGCACACACATCCATGCCCGAGGCAGGATTCGAACCTGTGACTGTAGCAGCAGCATGGTTCCAGACTAAAGCGCCTAGAACCGCTCGGCCACAACGGCCGGCCATTGCTATTCACATATGTATTCAACAATTCGTGTAAAATTACTTTTTGGATTAGTTTACAGTCTTAAAACTGCAGGTGTAGACTCCAAATTCAAGTTTCAAAGTAATTAATGAAATTGGTGTTTGTGTGCTTCAAGATGGTTTCGTTATCCATACTCTCTCCCCAAAATAGTTGTATTCCACAAATATATCTTAGTTTAAGTTTGTACTATTAGTCTTTGAAATTAGTTCGCTTTGAAAGGAAACATAGTTTCGGTAATGGCAATCGGAAGTCCCTATTAGTGTTGGTTCTTGCAAGCACTGTAAAAAAAGTCTGGTACAAACATTTGCAACGATCAGAACTACATGTGGTTCAGTTAGATGATGCAGTGTCATGTTTAGTACTTCCAATGTGGATGGAACAATATTTTCAGATTAATACTACACGAGATTGTAGATGGCTGATGTAGAAATGTTTATTACTCTTCATGTAACATACAGCTATTACTTACTTTACATGCTCCACAATTTTAAAATGTTATTGCTCACTTAACCGGCATCCTTAACAAAGGATGTGTTACATCTAGCTGATTATCCTGAAGGATGTATATTATACCTTCTCTTACAGGTGCTTACAATGTCGATTGACTTGTATATTGTGTTAAGTGTATCTTCGGCAGAAGTTTGAACAGCTAACTATATCTTGACTCTCTGTTGTTACTAGATCAGTTATGGTTTTCACACTACAGAGTGTGGTTCTGAAGTAAAAGGACAGAATTTAAATCATAAAATTTTATTGTCTACTGTTCTTCACATTGTTAAATGCTCTTCTGTTGCTGTTTGATATAATGCGTACTATTATGCATTTATTGTTATACAGGGTGTTACAAAAAGGTACGGCCAAATTTTCAGGAAACATTCCTCACACACAAATAAAGGGAAGATGATGTTATGTCGACATGTGTCCAGAAACGCTTAATTTCCATGTAAGAGCTCATTTTAGTTTCGCCATTATGTATTGATTCACCGCCATGATTTCATACGGGATACTACATGTGCTGCTAGAACATGTGCCTTTACAAGTACGACACAACATGTGGTTCATGCACGATGGAGCTCCTGCACATTTCAGTAGAAGTGTTCGTACGCTTCTCAACAACAGATTCAGTTACCGATGGATTGGTAGAGGCGGACCAATTCCATGGCCTCCACGCTCTCCTGACCTCAACCCTCTTGACTCTCATTTATGGGGGCATTTGAAAGCTCTGGTCTACGCAACTCCGCCAAATGTAGAGACTCTTCGTGCTCGCATTGTGGACGTCTGTGATACAATACGCCATTCTCCAGAGCTGCATCAGAGCATCAGGGATTCCATGCGATGGAGGGTGGATGCATGTTTCCTAGCTAACGGAAGATATTTTGAACATTTCCTGTAACAAAGTGTTTGAAGTCACGCTGGTACGTTCTGTTGCTGTGTTTCCATTCCATGATTAATGTGATTTGAAGAGAAGTAATAAAATGAGCTATAACATGGAAAGTAAGCGTTTCCAGACACAAAGAAAGTAAATATGTTACGTGGACATGTGTGTGAGGAATGTTTCCTGAAAGTTTGGCCATACCTTTTTGTTAACACCCTGTATATGTGGACTGATAATGTGTGCTCTACATTTTGGGGGACATCATACATACTGTTAACATATTTTTAAATAATAGCCAATAATGCTAACTGAAATTAAGCTTGTAAATTGGATTTTTAATCATTTTAATTAGTAAAACCCATTACTTCCTCTATAAGTCTTATAGAAATACATGGGGACTTTCGAAAAAGAAATTTATTCTGTTCTATAATCTACATATTAAAAAGTCTATATATTTTGTCTTGGTTGAAGTCAGTCGTTATCTGAACATGCATGGGCTATCATCATGACAATAAATTCCACTGCAAAGTATTTCAACTGACAGACATATCAGCTCTCTTAAAGATTAGCTTTGTGCTGAACATGCAGTGTGTTATTGCTGTATGATGCTTTCCTATAGATACACAATAACTATCTAAGTTAGTATTTTAGACAAAGATTGTAACATTTCAGTGGAACAATTTCAATTTAATTATGAGGAATTTTAACTTCTGTACCAGATCAAACAATATGTGTAATTATTTCCACTATTATTAAAATGAGGAAAATACTTTCATGCCAAGCAGCTTTAATTATTAGCTAAGGAGTGACCTGTGTGTACCAGTTAAACAGTTTTCAATGTCTAATTGAATGGTACATGTAACAAATCTCTATGAAGTGTCCACATGTAAAAATTATATTTATTCAGTAAGTGCTGTTCCTGTTAAAAGCACTTTCCTGTCAGTGCATAGAAAATAATGTTTATTACTTACGGTTTGCTTGCATGTATTGAGTGTACTATGCATTAAGTAACAATTCACAAATCTTCCTTCTCTTTGTGTCAAATAGCCTTAGATGACCTAGCGCTCTGACACCACTTCCACTAACTTTGACTTTTGGTTTCCTTTCCTGTCGGCCTCTCTTGGTCAACTCTTGATTTTTCGACCCCAACGGTATTAGGTTGCGAGCCCGAGGGTGTCCCTCATTCTCTTTCTCTAATCTTACATTCCATATGGAGGAGAGCCTCCATAGATGTGAAGTCAGCCCTGCTAGGAATGCCAACCTGTAAGACAAAATGTCGCCCTCCAAACTGAGGGTAATATGACAATACTGGTAATCTGTGCTAGAATCGTAGTACTCACAAGCTTCAGAACAAGCCCCAGATATGAAGGTTGATGAAAAGATGGCGAGATCATACCATAATGGGTGTGTAGACATCATGCACCCTCTACTACTCTCATTTGGGAACAATGTGGCCTGTGGTTTATGACGTCCCTCTGTATCAAAACTGAAGGAGTTGAGACATAAACCACATAAAATGGTAACAGTTGCTGCATTTGTATCATCGCCAAAAGAAGTAAATGAGAATAATGGTAACCCCCTCCAGGAGCCATTACTAGAGGGACAATCCTAGAGAGAAGCTTAGCACTTCAACACTGCACCGAGAGAAATGAACAAATGAGACAGATGAGGTTGGTGTTCCAAAATTACTGACACGTTATGCACTGGGTTGGTCATTACTGAAGGATAGAACTAAAGTTATGTTGCTGGTGCGAAATGTGAAGACTGAAGTGAAAGTGCTTCCTCAATTTCAGCAACAGTGCCCCACAATGTTTCGACAGTTTACTTCAACCTAAAACAGTTCATTGCACAGCATCTCAAAAAATGTAATGTTCCCGATTGTCAGTCACCCCAGATCTAACGCATGTCTGCACTAATAGTCTTCATTTGGAACCTGGTGACCACTACTAGGAGAAATACGACAGTTACTGAAGAAGACGGTTCTGCATCTTTAACAGGAAGATGACATGATGTACAGTCAGCTTGATAAGGGGCCTGAAGAATCTTCACCTGCTGTTTTCTATTTGGAAGAGGGACATAAGATGCCTGTAGGCCAACATCATTCCACAAAACTTAAAATTCTGACAAATAAGCTCTACCTGCCAACCAGCCAGCACGTTTCTTCCTGTTGTGTACTTGTCTCACCTTTGCTGGAAAGTCCAGCATAAGAGCGAAGAAACCAATATACACAGAGCAGTTGACGACGACTGCCTGTGGCTACATGTTGTGAGATTCTGACATGCTTGTACCTCAGTCACTCGGAACACATCGTTGCATCTCAGAATCTTCAGCTGAATGCAATTTTAAATACCAGTGCACTGCTACTTTCGTCTGGCGTGGAAGTGGACAGCTTAGAATGAATAAAGTGCGAGATGCCAATCTTAGTAGATGTACCATCCTGATGTTTCACGGACCAATTTGTGAGATGTGGTAGTACTGTGGGTGCTCTATAAAATGCCAAAGGACAGTGGTAACTCTATGGGTCGCTGTTCCTAAGTTGGCCTGTCTCTGGCTTTACATCAGAACATTTCTTGAGGGAGATAGGATAACCGGAAGAGTGCAATGTGCTACGTGCCACAAGAAACTGCCACCTGTTCTCCAATATCTGTGTTGACTTCGCACTGAACTACAGCAACAAAGAAGACCATCCAGAACTTGGGATATAAGGTAACAAGGTACAAAGAAACATGTTATTGTGAGGAGAAAATTGTGTCCCAGTCACTTCTGTTAACCTGGCTTCAGTGTAACATCAGCCACAGTTCCCACAGGTGTGATGCGCTGTTGCAACATTAGTTCTGACGAGGAGTAGTACACAAGTATCTCATGAGCAAGGGCAGTATTGGAAAAAAGAGCCTGTTGGTTGTTTCACTTCATGTATTCTTCACAAGCTGTTTATGTATGTGCCTCGCCTGCAGCGTTGCTATTACCTTTTTTCTTATTCATTGTATTTAATCATACAATACAGTGTAAATAAATGTTAGCTGAGCATTATTCTCTAAATCTGTTCTGCACCACGTAGGAAATGGTTAACATTTCAAGAAAGATGACTTCGTTGTGTGTAATGTGCATATTGAAATGAATGCACTGGATAAGTGAGGTAAATTGGCATCTATAAGATAACAAAACCCATGAATATTTTGCAAATAATAAGTGGCAGAATTCCATGATTTATGAATTAAATGTACTGAAAGTAATTTAGCACCATTTTGGCTATTTACTTATGAGCAATTAACTGTTCAGCGTTTTTGACTATATAACATGTTCAGTGCTGATAAATACATTAATAGAACAACGTTTAACAGCTTGGTATCGTCCTTTTACTACAAAATACATCTATATTTACTGTGCAGCTACCTTGGTGTGTTTATTTCGCACCGAAAGGGGTTTTATGCAGTCTGTGCAGCAGAACTTTGGTTTTTGTGTGTGTGTGTACTTTCTGTTACTGTGTCTTTCATTGTCATATTTGGGTGGCCAATGATAAACTTAACAGACGACAGCGCTAGTGGAATAATGACGTTTCTTTAATACAGTAATTTATATGAATTTAGAGCTCCTGTGTAATACTTCATTGTAACGTGATAATTAAGAGACTTGGATAAAATTCGTTATTGCAGTTATCTGCTCATTTTTTAGTTACAAAAGTTGTATCCTGGAATGTGAACATCCACCGTAATGCACTCGTTAGTTTTATCACTACAGTCAAGAGACTTGTCATAATGCCAAGCTATACAAGAACTGAAGACTTGCAGTTTTTAGTGTATACATCAGTTACATTGAAGTATACTATGAACAGCTTCTCATAAATTGAGACTGCCAATTTAGATGTTGCATCTGTTCAGTAAGGATGTCTTACTGCTCATTGTTTTATGCACTGCAGGTGATGTGAATTAACTTTGTCTCCTCTCCACCACAAACAAGATACAAAATCTGCAGTTTGCTCTCGCTGTTGTCCGTGTCCAGTGTGTTTCACAATTCCTAACACAGGCCTTCATGGTTTGTAGAGGAGACTTTGTACATTTCTGGACATGAGCTCATTACCAAAACTTCGTCTACTAAGCTTTCTATCAAAAAGTGTAACAGGAAACGTGAAATGCCCTGCATTTATTAGTGATCAGATTGATGGCAGATGCTTTGCACAGTTTATTGAGCGTCAGTATGAAAGTGTCTTATATATCTAGTTTTGCAGCATCTGCTACTATGTAGCAAGTGGAATTACGTCCAATTATTACACACAAAATTATGAAGTTAACGTCTAATTGCTATGTTTCTTCCAGTGTTTCCAGTTGGGGTCTTTGGAAGTTCATTGTTCATTGGAAAGTTAACATAGCTAACGTAATGAACTAAGTTTGGAGAGTTGTAAATGATAGGGTTTTTGTTGGAGAGAAATTTCGCGGTGAATAAACTTCCTTCCACTTCACAATCTTTCCTTCAATCTTCCTTAATGAACATCAGTGTGCAGTAATAGAAATACCTTGTTATTCTATGATGCCCATAAAATTCTCTGGTAATATTTCTACAATGAAACCTGGACAAAGTCTGTAAAATTAATAGCAAAGTTCCCCATGCGAATTAAACCAATGACTTTACGGCTTATGGATGTGAACAATACAATTAGTTTCTTCACAGTAGTATGAACACTCTGATAATATTTAAGAACGAAGTGATGAATTATGCAAATACTGGTTTGCAAGACACTTTAATTCTCTCATAAAGAACAAAGAAGTTTGTTAAAAGTTATTATGTGGGGCTATGTAATTTTGAATGTAAAAGACACAGGTCTTAAAAATGTACCAGTGTAACTTGAATTTCTAAAGATTCCCACGCATGAGAGTAGAGGACTCATCGCTCTGTAAATTGTGTTAATTGACTTGAAACATGTAAAAACGAAAAGTTCTGGACAGTTTTGAAGTTGAGTGTCAAGTTTGGAAGTTGGTAAGCGCTCTTTCGCAACAATTAATGGATAAAGTCCATGTATACGCACACAATCTACGGGGAGTCGAAAAGCACTTGGTTCCTCAAGTTCCTAACTATTTGTGTTATTCCGTTGAACTTCCACTATATTACACATCTAAATGAGTAAATTATGGCTTTATGAATGTCTGAATTTGGTCAATTATGTGAGATAATAATTATAAAATTTCTGTTGTCCTTGGAAGCTGTAATGTAGGCAACCTGAAATTAATAACCATCCCAGAGCCCGGTACCAGTGTCGCCATCTTAGTGACAACCAGGGACATGGAAGACATGATTGAATACCAGTTACAGGAACAATTGTTATAATCGTTGTAACCAAAGTGCTCACATAACAAGAAGGCAAAGTCAGATTTACAGTATGCTCTGACTGCCTGCATAGTGACTTTAACATATTGAACCTTGAGTTACTGGCACTGCGTTTTCACTTGTTACTTCAATGTTTTTATTAGACCAGCTACTGGCTACAGATGTCACCCCCCCCCCCCTCCACAGTCAAATGTATGTATTCATTCATGTAATAGGTTGTCACCCCTACACTGACATTTTTGTAGTATACCAGCAGTTTAAAAATGCTCCCCTGAGAACAAACAGGTGAAAATGTTTCTCTGTAAAACAATGACAGAAAAGTGGGGAACCAGCTGCACAGTCTCATTTTCGTTTCTTCATCAAACATTTTGGCGCATGAACGTACGCTGTTGTAACATGGAACATTGCACATCTTTTATCCAATCTCTCTGAGTTAAGTATTCATACTCCACCAAAATGGGGAACAAAAAGATGGCTATAGGGGTGTGGAAAACATGAAAATAATTCCCCCTACCCCCCCCCCTACCCCCCACCGTGACGATGCCTGGAAAAATCTAGGCTCCACTCACTCTCAGCAGCGGTCTCCACCAGTTATCTCTACCACTGCCACTGTCGCCTCTGTTCCACAGTCTCTCTCTGCTACTCTCTCAATGCAAAAACGCGAATATGTTCTTCCTTAATTCAGTTCCATTCAGTCAGACCCAAAGGACAGTTTGTGGCTAAAAGTTACCTTCCCCACTATGTCCAGTCGATACTCGACTCGTCTCAGGAATATAGTACTATTTCTAGGATCAATATTTTTTATAGCAGAATCCTTAATGGTCTCGACATTCACCTCGACCAAAACAGATTCATTGGGCTGTAGGACAGGTTCCCTGCATAGATCATGGAGCTGATCTCTATTCGATATGAAGGGTTCCCATTGAGAAACTCAGTTGCAGGACTGGTCTTCCACCCACAGTAACAACTTGACCAGTATATTGACCCTGTCGACGAGTGCTAATGAACAGGCTTCTGTGGTGTTTGCAATCATAGAACTTCGTGAAATCAACAGATTAAATCTGGTTCCTTACTGTGTCATCTGTTTTTCAGTGAATTACCAAAGAACGAAGATCTGATCTACTGTTCAGAACCTTGGCTGCAAACCTTTCTGAATTCATCAATTACTAATTTTCAAGAGTTGAGTTCTCTATACGAGCAGCTGGACAAGATGACGTATCTTAGACAAATGTGTGTTATTGTTGAGTGGCCCTCCTTAGTCAATCATCCTCGTTTATGGACTGCATAGATTAGCAGCGTTTTCCTTTCTGGTATTTCTTCTTTGGTCCTTACAATTATCTGCTGGTGTAGTCTGCTGCAAGTAAGTTTCTCACCTCCAGTCTGGATCAATTTGGCTTGTATTCTGTTTTCACCTGGGCTTCCCTTCTTAAGCTATTTGATTCGTTTGGAAATCATGCTGTGTGCATTGGGAAAGGGGGGGAGGGAGGAGGGACGACAGTGGTGTGGGTCAGCCGTAGTTAGAATGGAAATAGAATCCTACTTTGGTTTCATTACAATTGGAGATGGTAGAAGTACTCCTTCCATCTTCTGGCGATTTCAGTCGTTTGCAACTATTTTACATCTTCGACAATATCCTTTGTAGCCTGTGAACGTTATAAGCATTACTGTGACACTGTCTGCTCTCGCCTCTTTCTGCCTCCACGATGATGTCCTTGATATACTTCCTCTTCGCTCTTCTCAGTGTTGTCAGGGTAGCTCTTGAAGCCACCTCAAATTGTTCTTAATTCTGCACAAGATTTGTCTCCAGCAAACCCCTTCTCATGGTTTTCGGTCTCTGTTCAGAAGGAATTAAAGCTTGTAAATCATTACACACATAGAACTGGTCACGTTATTGTAAAACTCCAACAACAGCGAAACCTACTCCACCAACAACACCAACTCCATCAAACAACTCAAAAAAAGCACTTCGAACTTTATCTCAACGAGCAATGCAGGAAGAATGATTCACAGCTCTTCCTTTCGTCTGTCGCAGCCGTCAGCCTGATCACGTGACTCGCCAGCAGCGCCTCTCGTGGCGCCTCAACCACTGTCCGTCCGACAAATTGGTTGTGTCGGTGTTTTGACCGACCGACCGACCAACTTTCACTGTCGGGCGCGACGCACCACTGGACAGCCGACCCAACAGATTGTGTCGAGTGTGTCCGAGGAAAAGATACTTTAAGCACTGAGTTTTTAAAGAAATTTAAAGACTGCTGATGTATTTGCGGCACATCGTGCGAGGAGTATTAACAATAGAGATGCAAGAAATGAGGCACCTGTTTCATTTTTTAACGAATACATATTGGTTTCTCTTTATGCAACACGAGGTTAAGTCTGTCGACCTTCTTTCTCTTTTTAGGTTTTATTTCCGATACTTATCGGAAATGAAATCTAAAACTGAAGTATCGACATTCCATGGACGTTAATTCATAAAATGTACTTGCCTCACTGTTGTAAGTACTGAAAAATTCCAGCCTATATCCATGCCATCTGCCATGTAGTTTTTTTCAGTTCTAACAGTCGCTAAATGCTTCATTTCTTATTCATCTGTTGTATTTATTAGATGATGCGCGCCTCCACCATGTGTAATCTTTCTTCTTCGAATATGGGTCTCTGAAATTTACAGGTAATCTTGTTGTGCTATATCCACAAATAAATCAATAATGTTTTCACGAATGACTTTTGTTTTATTTATTTTGCTTTACCACGATGTATTTTCTCAGTCAACTATAAATCACGTTGCACATTTCAGGAACAACTTTAGTTAATAATTGTGGCAGCAGAAGAACACTGAATCTTACGTCTCCTGCCATTGGCGACAAATCGTAATATACGTAGCTAACAGTCTCTCCTCGAAGTTTACAACCTCTGTCACGACTGCAGTATTTTCGCTTAAGAATGGTTTTATGATGTTCAGCTGTTTCGTAATGCACGATTCACCCGTTTTTGCTTTTGTGAAAAACCGAGCGGGATCCCATAGGGCAAACACATTGAACTAAACATAAAATAAAGAAACTACGACAGCAGGCCCGCATTGTAATCACAGAGTTTAGTCGGTCGGGACGTGTGTAGGCTGTCATGGAATTGGTCGTCTGTCAGCCAGTAAATTGGTGGGTGTGCAGGGGTGTTATATACGCCCTAATTAACGCAAATAACGTTCGTTTATACTCAAACTAATGACAAATGCGACTTCCCTGCTTTCCGACGCTGAGCTGCCTCTGCTTCCTTTGCCTCGTCTGACGATAGCCAACACAGCCGGATAAATGTTTTCGCTATGGCACCAATTTTAATTACTTGCTGATGAACAAAAGAATCGTTCGCAAAGTATGGCACACAGGTTTTTAGTGACACCACATTCCGTGTGCAAATTGTGGTATCCATAGATATAGGCAAATATTAACTCCTATTTCGTAGCTGGAGGAGTAGCTTGTTAAAGTTTAACGTCCTGTTGACAACGAGGAGGAGCATATTCATGGAAGGATGGAGTAGGAAATCGGCCATGCCCTTTCAAGAGAACCAACATGGCATTCGCAGTAAATAGTTAAGGGAAATTACAGAAAACCTATACTTAACTGGCCGGACGCAGGTTTGCACTGTCAACCTCCCGAATACGAGTACATTTTGCTAACTACTGCGTTACCTTGCTCGATAATTTCATAGTAGTTTCGAGGAACGATCCTGAGCTTACAAACAAACCTCAACGAGAAATCGTGGTCAGCCGCTCAAGCGATCTTCCCTCAAGCATTGCCAGTAACTTCCCATTGGATGTCGCCAGTGATCTGTCGTAATTTTCGCATCGATATACTACATAATTGGTAAGGTATAGTATTGAAACACTTAAGTAAGAAACTTGTTACGAGATGTCGGAATCTGCTGCTTCGAAATCTAGTTTTTCGAGCTCTTTCTATCATTCAGTTACGAGGCCAGGTATCACTGTCTCTCCATCCTGATAGTAGTAACTTTCAGAGAATTCTGTGGTGAGAATCACCGTGTGAGCTGATACAAGAATATGGATTGTCCACAGCCACTTATGGAACTGCTCCTGCTGCCTTTATTGCGACTACATGTCTCCAACAGTTAGGCTTCGAAAATCAAGACAAGTTTTCAGTGGCAGCCTAAACTTCGTTGATTAGTTTCTATGTGGGCGACTTCATAGGCGAGTCAGATATGGAATCTGAAACTCAGAAACCCAGGTGACTCAGCTATCAGCTTCTGGATGGTTTCTACTGAGGAAATGGAATTCCAGTAGCCACAAGGTTGTGGAACAAATTCCAGTGCAGCACACAGAAACGTTTGTACCTTGTATTCTCATTGATGGAGAAGTAATAAAAACATTAGGAATCTTACGGTACCACAGCTCTTATCCTTTCCAGTGCCACTCGAAGCTGAAGAATCATCGGTGCTCAAAGATCGCCTGTCTACAACAGCATTCATTTTTGACCAACTAGGCCTTTTAGACCCATTAGTCACAAGATGGAACTGTTCTTGCAGCGCTTGTGTCAACTAAGCCTTGACTTGTATTAAGTCCTTCTATCCAACCTAGCTGATGAATGGAATGTCCTCTATATGTAACTGCCTTAACGAACTGATATTTTTATTTAGCAGGCATGTCATTCCCTGTCCTCAATACGTTAAATTCGAAATTCCATGTTTCTGTGATGTTTCACAGTTGGCATATGATGCCTGTGTATACATCATATGTGTTCTTCCCAACAACAAGATTGTAGTTTCATTGGCTGTGGCCGAATCTCGTTTAGCCCCTGTCACAGAACTATCTGTTCTGTGACTGGAATTATGAGATGCTTTTCGTCTTGCTCGGCTCATTCATAATTTGGCCAGTGACTTAGACATTGTAAACAGTAGTGATATCCATATTTGGACGGATTCTCCAATAGTTCTCAGCTGGCTGCAACGTAGTCTCACGGGAAAACCTTTGTTGTCAACAGAGTCTCTGAAATTCAGGAAATGAGTTGTTTCCAACTGGAGACACATCAAATCAGAAGACACTCCCACTGATTGCTTATCACGGGGCATCAGCGCAGCACATATGGATTCACTTTTGCAGTGGTGCTCTGCCCCATCATGGCTATTCAGTAGTGACCTGGACTACAGCACTTGTCCTTCACTTGTGATAGGAGATGCGCCAGAAAGGGGTGTAGGTGTCTTTGTTGTCTGTTATTGAGCTTAATGCTGAATCGTAGTGTAAGTATTCCCCTTTAAAGGAAACTCAAAGGATTTTGGCTTATACACTAAGGTTTGTTAACAATATAAGGCGGCAACAAACAGAGGATAACTGGGCCACTCACCCCACAGGAATACCAAAACGCTATCAAAAGAGCTTTTGGCATAGTTGGTGATTGCGCTCGTGAGATCGCATTGTTGAAGGCCAGTTACGCGGTTATAAGGCATATGACAGGAACCGTAGCGTCTATATCAGTGTTCTCCTGCTCCTCCTTCCCTGGCCTCCGCCTCGGCGTTTGAGACAGTCTGCCCTCTCTCTCCCTCCCTCCCTACATTTTCCTCTCCTTCTTTCCTCCCTGTGTGCCTGAAGGCCGACCCACACGTTCACACGCGTATTCGGTGACGGGGTAACGCGTAATTCACCGCGCTGGGTAGACAAGTAAGGCACGCACATACCCCCTGGTATAGGCCGGGCCCAGGGAAACCTTCCGACCATGCCTATTGTTCCCTCTGTCCGTTTCTTGGGAGGTGTGACATGAGGTGGGAGTGCCCTTTGAGAGGGTCCCCACAAGGAAGGAACGCGCCATTGGAGACGTTGGCAATCATAAGGGGATTACTCCGCAATGGATATCTCTTCTTCTCTCTCGACTTCTGCCAAAAAACGGAAACTTGACCAGCCACCAGTTACAAAAGTACTACCGCCTGCCACAAAGTTCCTCGTGGTTTCTAGATCTGTGGATGGACAAGATTTTTCATCTTTCAACCCTTTAGTTGTCCAGAAGAGCGTAGATGCCAAAGCTGGATGTGTAAAATCTTGTACCAGGATGCGTAACGGTACCCTGTTACTAGAAACTGAGAGCACCTTCCAGGCACAAAAACTGCTTGGGCCACACTCCTAAACGTTCCCTGTCTGGGTGGAGGCTCACCGCACTTTAAATTCGTCTCATGGTGTGGTATACACTAGATCGATGGACTGACTGACGGGGAGATTCAGTATTTCCTCGCTGAGCAGGGCATGACGGCTGTCCATAGGGTCATGGAAAAGGTCAACAATGACCTTGTACCAACCCGAACACTTTTCTTGACCATTGATAGTGTTCAACAGCTGCTGTGCATCAGAGCGGGCTACGAAGTTATTTCTTTTCGCCCCAAAGTCCCGACACCTACGCGCTGCTACCAGTGTAAGCGTTTTAATCACACTCGCCAGTCTTGTTTTAACGCGGCTAAATGTCACTTGTGGCAGGGACGTCCATGAGGGTGACCGTCCACCTCCATCTCATCATTCTTCGAACTGTCAAGAGTGACCATGCAGCATCCTCCCACGACTGTCCCATCTACAAGGAAGAACGCTGTATACAGGAAATTCGGGTCAAAGAGAAACTATCCACCTCAGCTCCTCGCAAGCTATTTGCTATTAGGAAGCCCACGCTGCTGCCAGCGGGGAAATATAGTACCGTCCTCGCCGCTCCTCGGACTACCAGGGAGTTATCGATGCAGACACGCGATTTGATCTTAAGCACTACGGTCGTCCGTTCGGCCACTGCTAAGACCGCCCGGTCGACGTCTCCTCTTCCTCCCGTCACCCCTCAGACACAAGCACCTTCATCAGCTTCTGCCAAGACGAAAACCCAGAAGTCAGATGCACGGGCCTTCAAGAAGGAACCGTCCAGTGCACACTTCCTACGAACCTCGAACTCCCAGCTATCGACCAGTACTACCACTAAACGACCTTCCAAGAAGGCTCATAGGAAGCAATGTTCTCCTTCTCCGCCACGGCGCATTTCTTTTCCTGCTGCACCCAGCGGTTGCCGCTCCAAGCCGTCATCTGTTTCCCCTGGCCGCACCGCTGGTAGCCCAACATCTGGCCGTTCACCATTGGAGGACGCTCCCCCTCCCGGCCATCTTAAAAAGATGGCCGATGAACCTATTGAACCAATGGACAATGACAATCCGCCTATTGATAGCGGCGGCAGTGCTCGCTCAAAGCCAGGCCCTCAGCGGCCTTTGAGGTGACCCCCTTCTTGCATCTTCTTTTTCTTCTCATGATTGCACTTACTCACTGGAATATTCGCGGCATTCGCTCCAACCGAGAGGACTTAAAGGTGCTGCTCCACTTGCTCTGTCCGCTCGTCATAGCTCTCCAGGAAATGAATCGATCAAATTGCCTTGGCACACTATATCCTGTGCGTTTTGACCTACCCACTGCTGCAGGTATTTTAGCTCATGGAGTGGTTATGTTGCTGGTCCAGGATGATATTTACTACGATCCCATCACATTGAACACGGGCCTGCAGGCAGTTGCCGTCCGAATTACTCTCCCCACTTTCACTTTTTCCGTTTGTACCGTTTACACTCCTTCGTCATCTGCTGCTACTGGGGCAGACATGATGCAAATTATTGCTCAGCTACCTGCACCATTTTTGTTAAATGGAGACTTCAATGCTCACCATCCTCTTCGGGGCTCTCCAGCATCCTGTCCGAGGGGCTCTCTTTTAGCAGACGTTTTCAACCAGCTCAATCTTGTCAGCCTCAATACTGCCGCCCCTACTTTTCTTTTGGACACAACTCACACCTATGCCCATTTATTCCTCTATATGTACTACCCAACTTGCACGCTGTTTTGAGTGGTATGCACTTTCTGCTACATATTAGAGTGACCACTTCCCTTGTGTTATCCATCTCCTGCATCATACCCCATCTACATGCTCAACTAGTTGGCACATCTCCAAAGCAGACTGGGGGCTCTTCTCTTCCAGGGCGACCTTCCAGGATGAAACCTTCGCAAGCTGCGATAGTCAGGTCGCACACCTCACGGAAGTCATTCTCACTGCTGCTGTATATTCCATTCCTCACACTGCTTCTTCTCCAAGTCGCGCACCGGTCCATTGGTGGACCACAGCAGGTAGATACGCTATACGTGCTCGTCGACATGCTTTACGCACCTTTAAACGCCACCATACGATGGCGAATTGTATTAATTATAAACTATTACGTGCACAGTGTCGTCGTGTTATTAAAGAAAGCAAGAAAGACAGCTGGGCTGCTTTCACAAGCTCTTTACAGTTTTACTTCTTCTGTTGTCTGGGGTAGCCTGCGCCGGCTATCTAGCACTAAGGTCCACTCACCAGCATCTCGCTTGACGGTCGCGAATGACGTCCTTGTGGCCCCTAAGGATGTCGGCAATGCCTTCGGCCGATTTATTGCAGAGGTTTCGAGCACTGCTCATTACCACCCTGCCTTCCTCCCCCGAAAACAGGCAGAGGAGCCTAGGCCACCTAACTTCTGCTCCTCGAATCTTGAAAGTTACAATGACACATTCACCATGCGGGAACTCGAAAATGCACTTGCCCGGTCACGGTCCTCCGCTCCAAGACCTGATTCTATTCATATTCCGATGCTGAAGAACCTTTCTCTTGTGGGTAAAGGTTTCCTTCTTCGTACTTATAATCCCATCTGGATTGAGGGTGGTGTTCCCACATGCTGGGGCGAATCTATTGCCACGATTCCTACGCCTGGAACGGACAAGCACTTGCCTTCCAGTTATCGACCCATCTCGCTTACCAGCTGTGTCTGTAAGGTGATGAAGCGAATGGATAACTCTCGTTTGGTTTGGCTGCTCGAATCTCGACACCTACTTACCAATGTATAATGTGTATTTCGTAGGCGCCGCTCTGCTGTTGACCATCTGGTTACCTTGTCGCACTTCGTTATGAATAACCTCTTGCGCAAGCGCCTGACCGCGGATGAGTTCTTTGATTTGGAGAAAGCTTACGACACCTGTTGGAGGGCGGGCATTCTCCGCACCATATTTTATTCATACATTTTTAATCGATGGACAGTTCAGGGTACGTGTGGGTTCTGTCATGTCCGTCGCCTTTCGCTAGGAGAATGGGGTGCCACAGGGCTCAGTTTTGAGCGTCGGTCTCTTCGCCATAGCGATCAATCCAATAATGGATTGCCTCCCAGCTGATGTATCAGGCTCCCTTTTCGTGGACGATTTTACCATTTACTGCAGCTCGCCGCTTACATGTTTCCTGGACCACTGTCTTTAGCGTTCTCTTGACCGTCTTTACTCCTGGAGTGTCGCCGAGAAGACGGTCTGTATTAACTTCTGGCGCTACAAAGAGTTTCTCCCACCATCCTTACGAGTCGGTAGCATTGCTCTCCCATTTGTGGAGACAACAAAATTTTTAGGTGTTACATTTGACAGGAAACTCCTCCGTGTTCTCAGTGCTATGTCGTAGGGAGCGGATCGAACCGTCCAACTTCGCATATATCGGTCGATCGACCGCTCCAAGCTGGATTATTGGGAGCTTCGGATACTCCTCTGCACGGCCGTCTATCTTACGCCGCCTCAATTCCATACAACATCGGTGTTGACGTCTTGCGATAGGAACGTTTTATACTAGTCCCATCGAGAGTCTCATGCTGAAGCCAGTGAATTGTCACTAACCTACCTGCGCGATTTGTCGTTATGCCTGTCGGCTACTGTCAATGCTGGACCGCCCGTCTTATAGGTCCTTATTTTGACGACACTCTCGACCGTCTATACGGGTTGTATGTCTCTGCCCTGATACCCCCTGGAGTACGCTTTCGTTGCCTCCTTCAGCAACTTAAATATACACTCCCTGCAACCTTTAGAGTGGGCGAGAGCCAAACGCCACCTTGGCTCCAGACTCAGGTTCGCGTTCACCTTGGCCTCAGCTCGTTCCCAAAGGAGGTATCCCCAGCTTAGGTACACCGCTCCCGTTTTTTCGAACTTCGTTCGAAGTTCTTTAATATGACCTTCATTTATACAGATGGCTCTAAGACCAATGACGGTATCGGGTGTTCTTTTATTGTCAGGGCACAAAGTTTCAAATACCGGCTCCATAGCCATTGTTCGCTCTTAGCAACTGAGCTATTTCATCTCTACCAGGCTGTTCTTTACATCTGCCGCCACCGACAATCTGCTTATGTCATCTGCTCCGATTCCCTGAGCGCTATCCACAGCCTCAGTGATCCATATCCGGTTTACCTTTTTGTGCACCGGGTCCAACGCTCTCTTCAGTAGCTGGTGGACGACGGTTCTCCGGTTAGCTTTGTGGGTTCCTGGCCATGTCGGTATCCCTGGGAACGAAGCTGCAGATGCCGTGGCCAAGGCTGTGGTCCTCCAGCCTCAGACAGCTTCTTGTTGTGTCCCTTCATCAGATTGTAGCAGGGTCATTTGACAGCGCATTTTGTCACTGTGTCATGCCGATTGGGCTGTACTTAGGGACAACAAGCTTCCGCCATTGAAACCTCTTGCCGCGGATTGGACGTCCTCTTCATGCCCTTCTCGGTGGGAAGAGGTCGTTTTGGCCTGGTTACGAATTGGACACTGCCTCTTCAGCCATCGCCATCTGCTGACGGTCCGCCACATATTAAAGTTCGGTCCAAATTTTAATACACTGCGTGTTGATCTTCGCCTGCCATGTACTCTGGATGCCATTTTAGCGGATGACCCAGGAGCAGGTGCTCACGTTCTTCGTTTTGTCAACTTGACAAACCTGTCTGACATTTGATTATGCAGTTTTTTTTAATCCTCTGCCTGTCCGTCTTGTATAGTATTGTCCCTTTTAGTTGCTGTTTTAACCTTGTGCCTCGCGGAGCATTCCTAACTTAGTCTGGGCGCTAATTACAATTACAGTTGTGCCCCCTAAAACCCCCCAAAAAAATCCCTCTTGAAGCTGTGGCTGTCAGAATATGGGCTACGCAGGAAATAACTGTGTGCAATGTATATCTTCCTCCAGATGGTGCAGTACACCTGATTGTATTAGGTGCACTGATTGATCAACTCCCTAAGCCTTTCCTACTTGTGGGAGATTTGAACGCCCATAACCCCTTGAGGTGGCAGTGTGCTTACTGGCAGAGTCAGAGACATCGAAACATTACTGTCTCAGTTCGACCTCTACCTCTTAAACACTGGGGCCGCTACACAATTCAATGTGGCTCGATGTAGTTACTCGGCCATTGATTTATCAATTTGCAGCCCAGGACCTCTCCCATCTATCCACTGGTGATCACTTAACGACAGAGTGAGGTGGCGCAGTGGCTAGCACACTGGACTGGCATTCGGGAGGACGAAGTCTCAATCCCACGTCAGTCCATCCTGATTTAGGTTTTCCGTGATTTCCCTAAATCGCTCTAGGCAAATGCCGGGATGGATTCTTTGAAAGGCACTGCCGACTTCCTTCCCCGTCCTTCTGTAATCCGATGCTGAGAGAACATAACGGCCTGTATATTAGTGACCACATCCCCAACTTCCTGTCACTGCCCCAGCATCAGGCATACAGACGCCTGCCCACATGGGCTTTAAACAAGGCAGACTGGGAAATTTTAACCTCTGATGTTACCGTTGACTCTCCCCCACATGGTAACACAGATCTTATGGTTGAGCAGGTGACAAAATTGTTTCTCTGCAGAAAAACGCGGTCCCTCGCTCTTCAGGGTGCCAGAGGTGTGAGGCAGTCCCTTGGTGGTCGCCAGAACTCTGTAAAGCAGTTAAGGAGCGTCGGCGAGCTCTACAGTGGCATAAGCAGCATCCTTCCTGGAGCACCTCATTGCCTTTACAACAGCTCTGTGCCCTTGTTCGTCAACTTACCAAGTGATGGAAGCAGGAGTGTTTGGAGAGAGAAATCTCGACCACTGGGTGCCATGTGTCACCTTCGCAAGTCTGGGCAAATATCAAGCGTCTTTTCGGGTACCAGACCCTAACAGGTGTTCAGTGTTAGGATAAATGGCGTATTGTTTACCGACGCAAACGCGATTGCCGAGCATTTTGCTCAAGTCTCTGTGTCGGAGGCCCACTCTTCCAGCCAAGCAAATCGCTGCGGCAGATTTAGAGATTAGCAGAGCTTCTTCTCTGAAATCGGATCACAACTGGTCAACCACCGGGAAGAACACTTTCTTTTTCATGACTCACCACTCTCACACAGTTAGTGAAAGGAAGTCACATCGCCTTTTTAATTCATGTCACTAACCCTGAATTTTTATCTGGTTTGATCCTAGTTCTAAAGAACTTAAAAATAGTAAAAATTGTTACTGCCCTATTAATGGTGAGATATTAAAGTTTTAAACATCGTCTGCTGTAAAAGTTACAAATGTTGCAAAATAATACTAAATGTTTATCAAGTGATACTTCTTATATCTTGCTACCTCAATTGGAAAAGTACAGTATACAAATTACAACTGTAATTAGTGTGTCTGCTTTCATTTAGTCAGTATTACCATATGTGTATTCAAAAAGGAATTTATAAGTAAAATCTGACCCTCTTCAGTCGATGTCTCTCCTCAGTGGATATTTGTCGTGCTTTTAAAAATATTCGTTAACAGGGCACTGATGTTGCTCCGATGCATAACGCTTTTGGAACAAATTGATACAGCGTCGGCCATTGTAATTTTCTTGTTTCTCACCAGTTTACGGGATCGCTGTTTCTAGGCAAATATCCCTCCGCTAAATATTTATCCGAGTCTACAATTGCCGCATTTTGCACGTGGTGCCTTTCTTGGTTTCACCAAACTCATTCCAGGTTGCTCTGGCATTACAGTGGTAAATAGTTCAGGAATGAGCTGTGTTCTTGTTGAACAACCAACGCTTACTTCTCTGAAATAGCCTTCATGCTGAAAATCCTTGTTTGTATCGGAGGTCCAGTAACGTAACTTTGCCTGACCAGTTCGTTCCTGGAGATAACGCCAAAGCACTCAGATAACCCTTTAAGGAAATTATAAACCAGTGACTCGTTCTTGAGGACATTCTTTCTGTCCTTCAGATTGCAATTGTCGTTCCATTAATCTTGGCAAGATTCTCGTTTTTGAATGTGACAGTTTTGAAGACATCTCTTTGGTCACCTGACTGAAACTTTCAAAATCAGTAAAGGCTGTTGCATTATCTCCCAGGATGTATCTTATAAGTTTAAGATGGTAGATTTTTGACCGAAAACAGCGAGGCAAGAAACTGAATCACAAATTGTCAATTTTCGTTTTTTTCACTGAATAGTCATTTAAGAGTGTCGCGTATCGTTTGGTGTTGAAATGAAACTAGTCATACTTCTACAAATGGCAGAACAAGTAGTGCATTTTACGCTGTATGTTGGTGAAACCAAATAAGTCACTGACTTGTTTCGTTTCAACAGATGCTGCTCGCTCCTGCGTACAGCCTGTTTTCCTTCAATAGTTGACATCCAATTCCTTTGTTGTGCACTAATAGTCGCTGTTAATGCTCATTGCGCGACAGTTGGTTGTACCACCATGGCTCCAAAAGAAGAATAGTACTGCAAATTATGGAGGAAATCAGGTAAAGGCAATCTCTGTAATTGCTTTTGTACGAGCTATGTTCGAGGGAAAACAGTTAGAGAATCTTGCAGGTAAATATCACTCGTCCTTGTAACAACCGTAGGAAACTATAGATGTAAATGTCAATATTACCAGAAATATCATTCTTGTATTATTAATTTCCTTCCAGCTGCAGAATTCAATGTAATGCCTCAATTGACGTAATTCAACGTAATATTTTGACGAAATTCCTTGATCTTTCTCTTTCAAAAGTAATTGTTGTAAACCACTGACAACTCTTAATATCTATTAGAGTTGTTCACAGTCAACAAAGAGATGTAAATTAGAATAATGTTACTACGTAGCCAGTGTTTCATGCACCGGATCTGAGGACGGCCACGTTTGCTCGTTCTAATGCCATTAGCTTGCTGTGTCGCCTGGACGAAAACACTGTCATTTGCTATAAGACAAAAGCACATTCTGCGTAATGGTACTTTTTAGTACTGTACTGTTACTTAGTAATGAGTTTATTTATGATAAAAATAAAAAGTGTAAATTATTTCAGATACATAACAAACATCAGACACACATGTTAATGTGGCAGGGGGGATGTTAAGGAGTGGTAATCTAATGGAAGTAAAGGAAACCAAGGAGAGATTTAGGTGACAGATATCGTCCAGTAGAGTGTTTCTTTACAATTGTGATTCTAAGATGTTGTACACATTCAAATTGTCCACAAGATGCACCAGGCACCCATTTTAATCTGAAGTTTAGTTGTCATTATGGCTGGAATGAAATATGAGCTACCAGATCCACTTGGAGGTTACAAACTGCCGTCGGGCCTGCCTGGTGAATGGCAGAGGAGAACAAAAAACAAGTTACTTTTTGTGGCCAGACATGAATAGTCAAGGTGAGACTACCTTCAGAAAGTATCAGACTTGGTTGTGAAGTTCTTATGTCGGATAATTTTGTTTGACAAGTAGTTCCTCAGGTGTGTTCCATACAATATTACCTTTTTTTCATGGTTCATTTGACTCTCTACTTGTGTATAGTATGAAATGTATTATGATACAGGAGTATACCAGATACAGGAAGTATGCATACAAGTAAAGCTGGGATTGCAGACCTAGTTATGTAGAATTGGGACAGACAAGGAAGCATGGTCTGTTGCCCAGTCTACATTAATGTACATTAAAATACGTATCACTTAATGAATCGTGAATCAGGTCGTAAGTATGACATCCATGTAAATGTATAATCTAACCTGCAGCCCAGTAATTCCATCAATTCTAAAAATTTAGAGCAGCCAACTAAAAGTCGGACACCAGAGAAACTGCATAACGCAAAAAGAAAAAAAAAACATCCATTTGCAAAGTGAAGGTACGTAAAAATGCGGTAGGTTCACTACTTAGAAAACAAGAATCGGTGACATTCATCTGTAGGTTAAATTTTCTGTATCAGCCTAGTTACACACCAGGTTAATTACAGAAATAGGGAAAAGACGTGATGAATACTTTAAACACACAGGGGCATATACTGTAAAATGTTGGCCAGACAGAGCACCTTTAGAATATGATAAAAGTAATATGTGGAGAGTACCGAAGTCAGTCTAGTTTAAGGAACCTATCTTGAAGGCCTTCACCACATTAATGGAGGCATGCAGAACATTTTACAGAGCTCTAGGAGGTAGGGAGAGGTCCAATTTTAAATATATATAGTTACTGACAAACATGACACGCTACTTAGAGAATAGGACAAATATATTGCAGTGAAGAAAAATAAGTAGGCATTAAAGAGCTATTTCGAAAACTAGCCACATAAAGAATGACATATACGTAACACACAAGATGGACATATTTTGCTCCATGTGTTTTATTGAGCTCAAATGACCCATCTTCTCACAGATGGTTGTCGGACCTTGGCTTTTCTGTACAGACTGTTTTATACGGACAATTGAGCAGTCGGCAGGTGATGTTTAAAGTGAGCGTCGTATCAAAAATCTAGATGCCAGTCATTGAATACTGGCCCCTATTGTGACTGGGCCAGAGGTGGGAAAACTTCAAACACATTGGGCGTGGGGCCTGAAGACAGCATAATATATCACCAAAACTGTTTCCTCAATAACAAAGCAATTTGGAAATGTAGATGGTTAAAAGGTGTTTGGTTTGACTTTTGTACATGGAGAGAAACGTTGTTCATAAATTGTATGGATGCCACACAGCAGTTAAGTGCTGAAAGACGCATAAGGGGAATAGTGTTAAGGTAGGGAGAGAGGGCTGGAGCTTACCAACAATGCTATTCAGTCGGTACATTGAACAAAGAAGTTAAAAAAGATGAAAGGAAAACCTTGGCTATGAAATTGTCAGATGACACATGACTTGGAAGAGCAGTTGAACACAGTGGATAGTGTCTTTGAGAGATCATAAGATGAGCAAGAAAAGTGTAATCTAATGTAGTCTAATTAAATGAAGTGACTATGAGAGAATTACACATAAGGCAATATATTGTATAATAGGATGCCATATATATGTGGTATTCTCCCGTGATCGTATTTTAGACAGCTGAATAAGATTTTAGGTATTCAACCTAAAAATTTACAGTAAAAGTTTTCTCTTATAAGATTTGTTGTACATGATCCAGAACAGTTCATGAGAAATACTGATGTTTTAGCAGTCTCCTGACTGGTTTGATTTGGCGTACTGTGAACTCCTCTATCCCAACTACATAACCTCACAGTATAACACCCAGTTATTTTCTGGACATATTCCAATCTCTGCCATCTACTGAAATTATTACCTCTGTAGCTCCCCAAAGTATGATGAAAGTTAATTGTTAGTGTCTTAACACATGCCCTTTCAGTTTGTCCCTTCTTGCCACTGTTCCTGTGGTGAAACTCTTCATTTCTTACCACAGTAGTTCACTGAATTTTAGTCATTCCTCTGTAGAACCAGAGGCCAAATACTTAGAATTATATGAAAGTCAATTACACATTGTGATAAACCAGAAAAATAAATTTGTGTTCCAAAAGTAAAATTCCCCTCCCCAACTGCTTCACTCCCTCCTCCACTAGGAGTTTTAGGACCTCGTGTGCCTCCAGCATTATTGGATTGCAGGTCTCCCAATAATTTATTCAACTCCTAATTTTCATTGCATCACCTATGTGTTCAAACTCTTCTTCTGTCATGTCATCAAACAGATCCTACCACACATAGAAGCCTTAATGCACTCTTACCACATGCCAGCTTAGTCCTCCGAGTTCAACAGTGGAATTACTTTCGCGTCATTTAACTTTGCCTCCTTTGCTTTCCTGTTTCAAACAAGTGACTTACTTCGCTGTGTTTCTGTGATATATTGCACATTTTTGTAGTTCCTTACTTTACGAATCAATTTCAGTATTTATTCTGTAACAAGAGTTCTTTTACAGTTACCTCGTGCATACATAAATTTGTCTGTCCAACTTCTGTGACTGCCGTTTTCAGATAAATCCTTCCCTCTTCAACTGATCTGCGTGTTGCAGTATTCATTACCACACTATTTATTGCTTCAGATAACTTTAAACACACACCATTCTTCTCAGTACCCCACTTACTTCACCACTAACAGTTATGGACTATTCTCTTACGCCTCGGTCTGCTCTTGGTCATTACTAACTTGTGACATGAATGTATATCTGTTCCTGAGTATACCCTGCTATCCAATATCAGATTTTACAAAATGTCTCAATGATGTAATCCAGATAGAATCTCCTCATGTCCCTCAGACTTTTTCCAAATATACCTCTTCCTCCAGTACCTTTAAAATAGCATATTCATAATTAATAACAGACTTATAGAGAAATGGAACTTTTTTACTCATCACTTCTATTATCAAGCTCATTCTCCTAAACTCTGCCATGTATTACATTGCCTTTTACAGCATTCCAGTCACTCATGATTATTAGATTTACATCCTCATTACATACACATTTTGCATATACTTCTCCCTCTTCGTCAGATTGTGACACTGGCAGATATACCTGAAACATAACCATTAGCTTTTTGGTGCAAATTTTGATGAGAATATTCTTATTACTGAACTGGCCACTGTACTGACCCACACATACACTCCCAAAATCTTTGTAAGCAGTTTGCAGTGTGTACCGTGCAAGTCAGATGGAGATGGTGCTTGTGGATGTACACAGCCTCTCATCCATGCACTCTGCTTTCCAGCTGACATCTTTTGGGTATAGGATGAGCAACCTCTAGCTCAGTCATGTTTACCTTGACATGCATGTTACCTCATTGTTATTGTGCACGTCTCTGTACCTGGTATAATTTCTGTTTTAGATTTAGTTTGTTGTGTCCATCATTATATTGTGTTCTCTTGCAGGATTAGAACATTCAATGACTCAACCTCTACCCTACATTTCTGCTCGTGAGAAATCCATCTTACCAGAAATGATATTCTTCCTATATCGTTTCACTGACTGCCACTACATCCAGAGTGAACATTAAAATTTCCTCTTCAGATTTTCTAGCGTCTTTACCATATTGAACTTCTACAGATTTGTGAGTCAAAGCATGGAATGTCAGTAGTCACTGGACATTCATGTTTTGCAAGTTCATTTTATCAGGGGGATCTTCAGAGCCGAGATATATCTTTAATGAAGAAATGTGTCCCGTACTCGAATCACACAGCATCCGTATGAGTATGCCTTATTTGGTAATTTTTGATGGATTGTAAAATTTAGCTGTCCACACCATGGTTTCATTCCTTCATCAGTTGAGATATTTTGACTTAGATTAAACATTTCTTTATACTTTTTGGAAAAATAGTCAACTGCAAATTGCACTTCAAAAAGCCGGTCGGCATTATCTGGTTTATTGTTGTGAGAAAAATGTAAAAATGATAATACTTGTCTGAATATCTTGTGGACATCGCTTTGCGAAATATGTGTCTATCAATGGATTTGTTGATCAGTAATCATGGATCCTTGCGTTTCCAAAATTCCCATAAGGATACTAAGCCCAAACTATTTTATAAAAACGGATCCCATAATGCTGACAAATATGACATTTTTAATCCAGTTTCCTTCTATTGCAATGTTGACTGTAATACTCATGGGTTTCATTGCTAATGTACACAAACAGATCTTTCCCAATATATAATTCTGAAATATCCATGACGCTCTGTGTATCTTTGGGAAATGTGTGTGGACCCGGAGATTCTTCAAATTTGTTATTGGTCCTCAGTAAATCATAGTCTGTCTTTGTCTGATTCATCTGAGAGCTGGTATCTGATAAAGCTGTTTTCACAGTTTTCACTTGTAGCCTTTCCTCTAATAGGTTGGGATAATCCTGTGTCAGACCTAGAAACATGGTTTTGGTGAATTGGACAGGCTATGCACCTTGTTCTCGAATGGAGATAATACCCCTATGGAGAGGTGATGGGGGATAGGAGTGTCAAAGGGGTGATTAGAATCCTTCGGAGGTTGTGCAGGCGTGGAAGACTACTTCAGGAGAGGTGGGAAGGATATGTTAGGATATCTCTTATTTCAGGTTACATGCTGCTATGTCAACTATTTCAACACTGTGCCTGACCAGCTCACCTCACAAACACAACTGCTGTTATGTAAGGCATAACGTAAGTGTTCACCAGTGGCAGGCTCAGTTGTGATCTACTTCTTACTTCGCGTGTTTTAGAAGACAGTATATGATTACTGTGCTACAGTGCCCTCCTCCTAGACAAGACCTGGCCTTCTGGATCATGACTTAGAACATCATTGCACTAAAACGACTGATCCTGTTGGCTGCCACAAATGGCTCCAGTCAGCTTTTTAAGGATTTCTTTCACCATCATGTTACCTTACTCACAACTCATATCAAGTCTTGTTTCCTGATTGTTTATTGCTACACCTCTCCCTCTGCTGCTTCCTAGTCTCTCGGAATCGAGTCCACAAGAGATCGAACATTGGCTGGATCCAAGCTTTGTCTAGGGATCCACTTCCAGCATGTGTAAACAAGAACTATAGTTGGTAGTGTCACAGCATTAACTATTATTACATTGGTCAATGCTATTTCCCTCTGGTTCTGACTCTCCCTGTGCTGACTCCATGTCTCCATGGCGATGGGCCCAGCCTTACAGAGAATGAATTTGTCTGTGGACTATATAATCTCAGGCCCCAAAGTTCTATTTAACATAGTCAAATTAGTGGCTGGTAGCACTTCCATGTGTTCCCCTGCCCAATATAATCTGTGGGTTGTGCCTGAAACTGTGGCAGGTGGAGCAAAAATAAATATTGTTTTACATGGTGTCCTGTTCATTTATAATTTCCCCCGTCTTCCTTCAATATTAACTGCGTGGGATTTCTGACCCTCTCCACCTAGTCTGTTTGGACAAACCATAATGGCACTACTGTAATACTACGGTAACTTCTAGTTCCATATAGACAATCTGTGTTTGTCTTCCATAACCAATGATTTATTCCTTTACTCCAAGAAAGTTCTTCAGCATCTCACACTTATGAGGATACATGTGAACTGCATGATGTAGGTATTATGCATACTTGCTGCTTCTGGAAAGGAAATTGAAATCCATACTTTCCCCTGCTACTCATTTCCTCTGCTGTGGCTTGGTTAAAATGAAAAGGTTAGGTGCTACGATGATGCTAAAGGACAAACACTCTCTGGTATAGCTCCTTTTGCACTTGACGTTGCACCTCCAGGCATTGTCTGGTGATCGGAATTCCGCTCCTAGCTGGCTTCTCACTTGCTCCATAGATTCATGTAATTCTCTCTCTCTCTCTCTCTCTCTCTCTCTCTCTCTCTCTCTCTCTCTCTCTCTCTCTCTCTCTCTCCCTCCCCATCTCACTCTCTCTCTATCTCCCTCCGTCTCTCTCTCTCCCTCCCCATCTCACTCTCTCTCTCTCTCTCCCCCTCTGTCTCTCTCTCTCCCTCCCCATCTCTCTCTCTCTCTCTCTCTCTCTCTCTCTCTCTCTCTCTCTCCCTCCCTCTCTCCCCCCCCGCCCTCCCCTCTCTACCCCTCTCTCACACCCCCTTCTCTCTCTCTCTCTCTCTCACCCCCTCTCTCTCTCACACCCCCCTCTCTCTCTCACACCCCCCTCTCTCTCACACCCCCTCTATCTCTCTCACCCCCTCTATCTCTCTCACCCCCTCTATCTCATCCCCCCTCAGTCCCCCCTCTCTCTCCCCCCTCTCCCCATGCTGTCTTCCAAAGACAGTAGCAACTAAATTATTAGTTCTTTATCCCATTTTCTGCTTCATTTAGCAACATCTCAGTTAAGATTCACCATTTCTTCTGCTGTTTTGTGTAATAAACACTTCCAATTCAGCTGGTGCGTTAAGAGCGTATCCTTCTGCAAACACGAGTTTTTGTGCTGTAGCACTCACTTATTGCCTTCCTTATTCTACCCGTAGTTTTATTACTTCTACTATATCACTCACTCTGTCAACCTCATCAGCTGTCCCACTGTTTCCACATGTCATCCTAACACAGTGATCCAACCTCTACTTCTGGTATGTGGTATATTCCCCAAAGCCTAAGTCACCTCTTCCCCCAAATCCTCCCATGTTTCCTCCTACACACCCTGGAAACTCCTTCAAACATTCTGTGATCACATACCATCAGTTTAAAATTACCGAGGGCTTCTTCTAAACATGTTACCTCATTCTATGTCTACCATTCATTAAATAACACTTGTATCCCCCATTGATAAGCACATTTGTTGATGTGCTTGGTGAACAGTTCTCACTGTCAACGTGGTCGTTCTGCAATGCTGCCACTGCAATGACAAGCCATAGTCCTCTTAAGACTGGGTTTATCTTCTCTCCTGGCATAGCTCATCTGAGGACAGTGCATGTGTCTCATGCAAAAATCCACTGCTCCTGCACAACAGGTAATCTTCCTTGTATCAAACATACAAAGAAAACTCCCTTACATCCTAGGTCTTCCCGTGTAGACCTACTATAGCTGTTTCACTTAAAACTTCTTGCTTGCTACTCATCACTTGTTTCCCACTTTCTTTCTGGCTCAGCCCTCCAATTCTTTGGTTAATCTAAGGACTTGTCACATGTTTCATATTTCCACATGCAGAATTCTCGTAGACAACTGCATTTTGAAAGTCACTGGTGACAGTTTAACAATCTGATATTGGCCATGACACTGCATAAAAAGTAGTGTCTTACTATTTGTAGTATGTGAATTCGATAGATATCACATTGGCCATTTTTGTCTTGGTGTGATCTTTCCCTGTGAGTCACTGCTCCCTCTTGTTTATACAGTGCCAGTCTATTTACCTTAACCAACCTTTTCAATTCTTCTCTTGCCACCCTCACAAATGCGTTAACATGCATTCAATTATTGAAATAGGAAAACAAAAAGAGAAAGACAATAGGTTTTGACCATATTCCACCTCATATGGCTAAAATTCTGTAGTTTTTGCTGTTTTGATTTGTACACAGACAAAGATAACTTGAACAGACATCACAATTGGTATGTGTGTGCTATATGGTATTATAGCATGCTCTCTATTGCTTCATGCACGCTTAACATGGTCCTACTAGCCTGACGATGTAGATGACTTGTCCTCAATTTCTTCCCACATTACAGCTTAAATTCCTTCTATAAATCCAAGATACGGATGACCTCCTTGATTTGTTATTTCTGGTACAATTAAGTTCCCTATTGTTAATTACTGCTTGTACCAATGTTGCTGCCTGTTCATTTGGCACTGCGACCTTTTAGACAGGTTATGAAAAATGATACATAATAACAAAACATCAATCCCAAAAAATTCAACCTCCTAAATCGCTCGTCACTTTTCAATGAGTTTGGGCTTGGCTACCATCGGACCTCTGCCATTGTAGCACCTTTGCACTTCCATGCTGCATGTCTATCCTCCCTTTGGAACATGTCATGGACACGTTTTGTGAATGATGTTGAGGTGCTAGAGCTTCAGCACACAGACTACAGTTTCTTCTTTCGTAATCTATCGTTCTCCATTTTGGCGTTTGAGGTTTGGCTTTGTTTCCTCTTCATCCCTGTGCAGTTCTGAAGGCCAGCCCAAGTGTACCATGTGACGGGGTAACACGTAATGACCATCCCCAGGTCTGCAGGTATGGTTTCCACATACATGGTACAGGCCAGGTCCAGGGAGGGGTGGTAGTTTGAGCTGTAACCCTCCCAAATTGCCATTTAGTCCCTCTGTCAGAAGTTTGGGAGGTTTGATCCATCGCCTAATTAGTGTGAGATCCCCTCTGAGAAAGGGTCCCACAGCAGGAAGGAACATGCTATGCCTTTGGAGATAATGGCGGTCTTGGGGATTCTGTCACAATGAGCCAATTCCAATCTGTGTCTACTAAACGTAGTCCCTCTGTCAGAAGTTTGGGAGGTTTGATCCATTGCCTAATTAGTGTGAGATCCCCTCTGAGAAAGGGTCCCACAGCAGGAAGGAACATGCTATGCCTTTGGAGATGATGGCGGTCTTGGGGATTCTGTCACAATGAGCCAATTCCAATCTGTGTCTACTAAACGTAATTGAATGAGGTGAAACATTCAGACTCTTCCAGCTTTCACATTGGTTCCTCATACAACATACTGGACATTGTCATTTCTTTGCTACAGGTAATCCACATATTATTCAGAAAGATGTTGACAAAATTGCAGGCCCTGTGAAATCCTGCTCTCATTTATGTAATTGCACTTTGCTTTTGGAGACCAAGTGTGGTCCTCAAGCCCAACAACTGCTTGCAGCTTCACTCCTCCAAAGCTATCATGTTAGTGGTAAGGCCCATCGAATCGTGAATTCATGTGGTGGTATTTACACCAGGCTGCTCAATGGTCAGAATGAAGGACAAATCGAAATATACCTTTCTGATGAGTGTGTCACTGCAGTCTATTGGTTAATGAAACAGGTTGATGCAACCTTAGTCCGTACATACTCGCACTTTTGGTAGAGTAGTGCCTCTGTCAAACATAGACCAAGTTATGAAGTCATCAAAGTCCAACCACACATTTGAAGACAGACGAGCTGTTACCACTGCTACTGTAACAACAACACTCCTGTCGCAACACAGCAAAATGTACTTGTGGTAGGGATGCTCATGAGTGATTGCCTGCCTTGTCCTCCCTCCTGCATAAATTTCACTGACGACCATGCAGTCTCATCCTGAGATGAGAAAGTCATGCATCAGATCTGAGTGAAGGCTTGCAAGTTGTTGGCTAGTTGAAAGCCTTGCATTTTACCATCCGGCACTTGCAGTACTGTTCTTGCTACACCTTGCTGCACAAAGGACATATCCAAGCAGACGTGACCTCAAATTCATCACTACAGCTGTAAAATTGCCCAGTGTAACAATAGTGTCACCTTCTCCTCTACCTGTGCAAGCCGCCAAATCTTTGCCTCTGGCAGCGAAATCACGTGCTACATAATAAGCAGGATGGAAAGGACAGAGGAAATGCTTCTGTGGAGGCTTCCTACTTCCTTCAAGCTAACAAACTTCTCAGCTTTCATCTACTGAATGCAAAGCTTGCAAGACACCAAAGGCAAACAGTCTTCTTCTTCACTGACTCACTGGTCCTCCTCAGTAGTCTCACTGAATAATACCCTCACCCACCCAACCTCAATTTTGCCAGTGCACGCTGCTAACCATTTGGATACTCCGGAATCTCCACACTGACTCTGATAGAATGCTGACACACACGTAGCTCACATAGAGCAGGACTCTACAGTGACTGTAGCTGCCAAGTGCCAGCCTTTGAAGATTCATTACTACAGGTGACAGAGGTGACGACCCGTCACTTCTTTACCTCTTCCCATTTCCCCACCGTGACTTCCCTTCAGTGGAACAGTCACAGCACTAGATCCAACAAGGATGGATTATGGCTACTCTTGCAATTGCAGTGTCCACTTGTTTTCTCCCTCCAGGAAACAAAATTGCCCTCACAACTGCTTCAAACCTCTTGGTAACCTTTCCAGTCCTCTTTCACCTTCCAACTGGGGATAGCATTCCATTTGAGGAGTCACACTGCTCATCTGCAATCACATTCATTGTCACTCTGTCTCACTGAACACCAGACTGAAGCTGTTGCAGTCATCACTTCATCTTTCCTGTTTCCATTGTCCACGTCTCTCCATCATTGTGTGTTACCAGTGCAGACATCCTTCAGCTTATTGGGCAACTTCCTCACTTTTTGCACTTCAATGTGCACCATCCCCTTTTGGGCTCTTCTGAATAAGATATTTGTAAAAATAGCAAAACCATGGTGAAGAGATAATAAACTTTTATCCACACCTTGTATTTGCGACTTACTGGCTGATTTTTTAACCTCTTTCTCGACCTTCATGCAGAAATTAGCAGTAGTACCTTCGTCAAAATGGATGGCTCTCACTGGTGTTGGGTCTCTCTTCTTTATTGGTACAGACTTTCCAGCATCAGCTGTCAAAACATTGCTCAGTATTTAGAGCGGTTTTCTTTGTTGTGTATCAGGCCACATAGCGACACAGGCTTTTCAGTCGTATCATCTGCTCTGCCTACACCCTTCAGAGCCTGTGCTGTATGTTGTCCATCCCTTAGTGAAACAGATCCAAGAAATCTTTCACTTGCTGAACCTTTATGGAGCCACTGTGATGTATTTGTGGGTCCCTGGTCACGGCAACCTGAGAGGAAATGAGTGAGCTGATACTGCTGCTGAGGCAGCTGTCCTCTTACCTTGGCCTGCTAGTTCTTCCATTCCCTCTGATCTTTGTGTTGCTGTCTGTCAGCAAATGGTGTCTCTTTGTGATTAATACAGGTCTTCCCTTCATGGAACCAGCTCCAGGGAATTAAACCTCTTAGTGGCTTGGCCAACTTCTTCCTCTTACCTTAAAGAAATGTCTTGGAATGTACACGCTGAGCTACAGAATTAGTCCTTTGCCAGCCACAAATGACACCATATTACTCCATAAGGAAGTTTAATAATCCCAAGCAATCTTGCCCTCAATTCCAATTGTAAGAAGTCTTGCCATGCAACTAAGAACATCATTCCGGATAAGCACTGGTATATCAGCAAAATGAAGGCTGTGCCATTCACTCAAAACAAGGAAGCACTGCTCATACACTGCAGACATTGTCCTGCTGAACTGGCTTCCATCACTTGATTCCACATTGCTCTCCTTTGATTCCCATGACGCCAGCAGTACAGCTCAAGTTGGCAATAATTCACTGATGTGCCACTTGTCCTCATAACAGATATTCCTTTGGAATACTGCTGCCATCTGTAAACATGGTAAATTTGGTAAATTTGTACTAAACGCCATTCACAATAGCTGGCAGATAATTATCAGATATCAGAGGACAGACACAGGACAGAAGGCCTTTTTCCCCCCAAACCCTATCCCATTGCTATTACTAAAAGACTAACTTCATGGCCTGCAGTACCAGTTTCATATTGCTTATCTGACAGTGTCCTGGGTCAACAGAAATATTCCTTTTTAAAATGCAGGTAGTAATTACAAAAATACTGAAAATGGAACTGTTGTCAGAATGTAGTCAGTAAGAAGTATGATCTTGAATCAGCGGTTAAACATAAGAAGAACAGTATTCAGAAATGGCGTGCATGTCTTCAGCCAGTAGAGATAAAGATGTACAAAAAACACACACTATATTAATCCAGTGTTTCTTAATGAGAGCACTTAGCTGCTTCCAACAAAAACATTGATTATAAATTCAAACCTTCTCAAAATTCGTAATAGCAGACATTTAAAACACCATTTGCAAAGTAACAAAAGTTCAAAGAAACTGCAGTGTGTAAAACAACTCCAGATAATTTGAAGCTCAGTTATTAGAAGCAATAATAGCAATTAGAAACCCAATAGCAAACGATTTCCCTTAGTTTTTTTGTGGCCTTCCATAACATTTTCAAGGTTTGGCTGAGCTACAATAAATCCAGGTTTATGAAAACTATATTATCAGTGTCAGTTTGCTACACTTCACTTTCCTTTGAATTCTGTCACATGCTTTTGAAATTAAGACTTAAAGCAACATATGTATTACATTCCTGCTTTGTGTCCTTTAGCCTTTTCACTATCCAAGGTTTTTATTGCATACTGTGCGCATTGAGAACATAGAAATAACTGTAATCCGATATGACTCTCGTTCCTGTCATGCTATTAAATAGGTTATATTAAGTACATGAAGATCAGAGCATATTTTTCTACTACGTATGTATGTCTACAAACTACTATTCCATGTGCAGCTACACAAGAATGTATTGTTTCTCCTGTGCTTTTTAGTCTCTCTCTAGGAGAGCTTACATCACAAAGTTATAGGCTTTTTATGATACATTTTCCTGAAAATATATATTTGTGCACACTACTGCCATTCAGTTGTAAATTGTTTTCTTTGAAGCGAACAACTGTGCATATAGAAATATTACACGCTTGTAATATGATCTGAAATGCTGAGTGCCTGTTACTGTTGACATCCCACCTCTTGTCCTAAGCAGACTAATAAAAAGGTTGATGTATTGTTACATTACAAAGCAGTTAATTGTATGTGTTGTCTGGCAGTTTATTGTGATCGTGTATAAGCTTAGGGGTGGCCACTTGTTTAAGATTGATCGACCCACAGATTGCCACCTCTTCATAATATTAGACGTCATAAATAAGACATAGTAATACATTTATGTTCCTTGACATGATGTAATTATAATGGAACTAGCTATAGTGAGTGAGCTGCTTATGACATTGCAGTTTTGTGTGTTTACACAAGTTAGGGTTGGTACACTGCGTTTCTCGTTATGGCATATATATACGTAAAGAATATGTGCACCCTTTTTATTCAGTTTTCTTCAGTCTTTTTTTTTTACACAATACTGGTACTGTGAGGATGGGAAATGACTGAAAACAGTTGTAATAAAGTAACCTCTCACTACTCTCACCTGTCTGAGGAAAGAATTATTAGCTCAAGAAGCCATAGTTTCCTCATTTAAACATTTCTATTGACATTTTCACTGTTTTGATATGACTTGTTCACACTCGATTACAGTTGTATGATATTTATTCAAAAGTTTGCGTAAAATACAATAGATTTCATGTAAGTTTACATTCTGATAACTAGAATTAGTAGTATAAATTTGCATTTGTCAAAGTAGTTACTGAAATCAGAATTTCTGTGCTTGGAGTCTCTTATCCAGAAGCACTCTTCAAAATATTTTGTGTTCCAAAAATGTATCATTATTCACATTTGTAACTGTTAGTTGTTTAAATTTGGTCCCTTTGAAAGGAAGCATAAGTATTTCATATTGCAATTACTGAAGCTTCTACATTACTGTCGTTTCTTGCAATCATTGTAAAATGTCTGTGTCATTTAATTGAACTTCATGAAGCTCCCATTATTGCTAATATTTGCACCAATGTCATATTTTGTACTTCCAACATAGACATTACAGTATTTGGAGATTTACGAACTACAGGAAATAGTAAAGCACTGATGTGGAAACTGTATTCTATCCCTAATGTAACATCCAGTATTTAGGTTGCATGTTCCATAATATGAAAATTATTAAAATGATATTCCTCAGTCATTAGAAACTCTTACCCAGCTAGATGACATTCTTTGTTTGCATTTAGGATGTATATTATACCGTCAGCCACAGGGTCATATATTATAGATAGTCTTGTATGTTGTCTTTGTATCTTTGGCAGAAGTTAAAACAGCTAACTGGAACTTGACAAAATAATCTACTAGTAACATCAACATACAGAGTCATATGTTGTTCGTCTGTCTGTCCGTTCTCAAGAATGGCTATTCTATGGTAAACGATCCCTTTGCGATGTAAATAATTTAAGGTTCTAAGTCAATGTAGTCAAAAGATACGGCCACATATGTCACATATTTCGTTACTTGCAAACTCACTCGTCAAATCCTATTGATGAAATCAGAGCTCGACCCTGGGGCCTGGCGCTGTGCACGTATAGCGCAGAAACCGAGAGGTCGTTATCGTTTCTCGATCGGACCACCAATTTCTCATTCATCGTTTTAACCTAGTCTTCACATCTCAACGATGTGAGGAATCGTGAGGAACAACACGTGGTTCAGATTCCGCGTAAAAATATAGGTTGCCTTTACCCGGTTCGATAACGTAAGCAGGTTAGGGACACGGTAGTCGCTCTGGTGGCGTTGAATACGAAGACTTGTTTCACGCCTCTGAGCCACACTAAATTATTATTATTATTATTATTATTATTATTATTATTATTATCTATAAAAATAAGTAATTTGTACAGAAACCTCAGAGCGCCGTCATCCTCCCAGTTGTACTGTCGTTTTTGGCAAATATTGCCCAGGTGGATTACATAGGTCAGTCCTCCTCAAATAATGTGCTGCATTACAAAAGGTCACAACGCCCTTACCTACTCAGTTATATGACACGAAATTTGGTTTAAAAACATAGGGTGAGAGTGTACTTGAGATCTGGTTTTTGCGTTTACACTCTGTCATTTTTGAATAGACCATGAACACATACATCAACACAGAATCACAGACGGAAAGTAACACTTCCAGCAAAAATTTCCGCATACTACCGTGTTGACAGTATGTGCAACTGATAGTTATGTGATTTCATTTCAAAGATTATAGACTCAAGTCAAATGCAAGTTTTGGTTGTCAATGCAAATAAAATGGGCTCTAAGCACTATAAGAGTTAACATCTGAGGTCATCAGTCCCCTAGAACTTAGAACTACTTTAACCTAACTAACGTAAAGACATGACACACCTCCATGCCCGAGACAGGATTCGAACCTGCGACCGTAGCAGCAGCGCGGTTCCGGACTGAAGCGCCTAGAACCGCTCGGCCACAATGCCGGTGGTTGTCAATGCAGATAATGAATATCGATGTGGACGAACAAGGTAATGAATGTGTCGAACAAGTAGCAATAAACCTACAGGGAATCAGAATTCTCTTTCAACGTGGAGCACACTTACTTACGACGCAAACTGGAACAAATGCTTGGTGTTTTGTATGAACATTCTCTGTGTGCTTAAGGTCTGGGTGGGATTCACACATCAGGCAACCATTTTTAACAAGTAAAAGACCCACTTCACCTGTGGTAAGGCCGGCTGAGCTGTGCCGTGTTGCACCGTGTTTCCATATCCACGTTAAACGCGACGACCGGTCGCTACATACTGGTGGAGTTGGATTGGGTTGTTTCGGGGAGAAGACCAGACAGCAAGGTCACCGATCTCATCGGATTAGGGAAGGATGGGGAAGGAAGTCGGCCGTGTCTTTTGACAGGAACCGTCCCAGCATTTGCCTGGAGCGATTTTGGAAAATCAAGAAAAATTAAATCAGGGTGGTCGGACGCAGGACTGAACCGTCGACCTCCCGAAAGCGAGTCCACTTTGCTGACCACTGCGCCATCTCGCTCCGTCTACTGGTGGAGAGTCGCTAATTGTTGGAGACGTAATAGAGGCTGATGTCACGCTACATAGCGATTCTGTTATCAGTAAGTTTCCTTATACGAGAGTTATTATAATTAATGAACGAATCGTCATGTAAGGTCGCAGGACGCTTATTTCTTACGGTGTTTGAACCCGAGATGTTGAAAATATTTGTCTGGGACTGAGATTCGAACTCTCATCCTTCCCTTCGCCAGGCTTCACCCCTTTCAGATGATTTAGTTCCAACGATTCAATGTTTCCCCTGGATTTCTGAGTTCTCAAAGTCTCTCCGAAAGGCGCATATCTGGGTTCGACAACTGGTCTGGCAAAAAGTTTCCATCACGACGTTTCAAGCTGCAGTACGCGCACACCAGCCTGCAGGTGACAATTATAGTTTTCAACGTCTCTCCGTGCCTTTCAACATTATTGATTGGTGCCGGTTTCGACTCGCAATCAGAACGATTCGTCATATTAATTTCATATACAATCATCGTCGCTTAGTTTGGTGAAAAAGTATTTCATAGTCAATGCCTCTTCGTGTGTAGTCGAAACGAAGACATTTGCAGGGCTCGACTTCCAATCAGCACACAGCTTTACGTCATGTTATTTCCAGTTCAAATACCTGTACATCTCACAACTGGTGAAATAAAATGTTTTTTAACATGTGTTCATGACTGTATAACACTAAAAGGTGTACTGGTTTCGAATCCCGGTAAATCAAAAGTTTTTCACCTCGGTATTTCAGTTTTAGTCGTCTTGCTAGTGTTGAAAAGATTTCAGATCTAATATTTGATTGTGCTCGATTAACAATTCAGTATCAACTGGGTTCGAATCCCAATCCCCCACAAACTTTATGCCATGTCATTTCAAATTCAATCCTGCACACACTTGTTACTTTTGACCTGAACCATGTTTAAAATTTTTCGTTGTTACTTAACATGAAGAAGAATTGCTGGATTGGAGACTTCAGTCCCATTCCAGTACAAAAATGTCCGTAATATAATTTCAAGTTGAATTTTGCTTTTTGAAATGTTATTTACTGTAATAAATTTGAGTTTGCAAGCATAATGGCCGTGTCATGTCTAATAACGTGTTTTCTGTATTAATTTGTATGTGGATTGATACCCATTAAGGGCAGTTATTTTTTGAGGCCTCTTGTAATAACCATTTTAGTTAGTCAAACAACTGTATCCAAAAGACCACAGAGGGTATGCAAGACAGTTGCGTTATGGGGATTGCATATAAATCAGGCGAAACGCGATTTATGTCGTTCGGGTACTTTTGAGCATGACAGTACCACAATCCTTAATAAAGCACTTGTGTTTAAAAAGGTATATAATGTTTCTGATATTTATGTCTTGATATAGTCAGATATTAAGCTCTTTAAACTATTTTGGACTTCTTCTGGCATAATGTCTACTGCGTTTCATACGTGGCATGTCTAATTTTCGTGCATGCACATTCGCAGAGTCGCTTCGCGTTAGAATAACTTACTATACAAACTGATTGTTTAGGTCACGATATTTATTTTGCCGTTAATCTGAAAATTCTGTTGTGATTATTTCCCTCGCAGAAAAATGTAGCACGTTCTTTTGCGAACGAAGTTCACCTACACGGTTTCCCATCGTTAGCGAACTATGAAATAGTTCAAGGTAGAGTTACTTGTTACATGGCACAAATCTGAAATACGTATGTTGCTAAATCTTGCAGTGAGAAAAATATGGGAATGTAGAGCATCAATTTCTCAGTTCAGATAAGTTTTGACTTCCAATTCTCTTACTGAGTTTCTACTGCACAAAGGGAAAATCTAATCTCATTACATAATTACTTGTTTACTATATATAGATCCTCCATTGGGATATTTCGAATCGATTATGAGGAATTTCGAATCCTTATTATGCTGTCTGCCAGACAGCAGAAAGCCGTTAACGGTCTGCGGTGACTTCAACATGGACTTACTAAGGGGTTCTGATAAAACATACACTCCTGGAAATTGAAATAAGAACACCGTGAATTCATTGTCCCAGGAAGGGGAAACTTTATTGACACATTCCTGGGGTCAGATACATCACATGATCACACTGACAGAACCACAGGCACATAGACACAAGCAACAGAGCATGCACAATGTCGGCACTAGTACAGTGTATATCCACCTTTCGCAGCAATGCAGGCTGCTATTCTCCCATGGAGACGATCGTAGAGATGCCGGATGTAGTCATGTGGAACGGCTTGCCATGCCATTTCCACCTGGCGCCTCAGTTGGACCAGCGTTGCTCCTGGGGTATCGGCGAGGACCATTCGCAACCGTCTCCATGAAGCTGGGCTACGGACCCGTACACCGTTAGGCCGTCTTCCGCTCACGCCCCAACATCGTGCTGCCCGCCTCCAGTGGTGTCGCGACAGGCGTGAATGGAGGGACGAATGGAGACGTGTCGTCTACAGCGATGTGAGTCGCTTCTGCCTTGGTGCCAATGATGGTCGTATGCGTGTTTGGCACCGTGCAGGTGAGCTCCACAATCAGGACTGCATACGACTCAGGCACACAGGGCCAACACCTGGCATCATGGTGTGGGGAGCGATCTCCTATACTGGCCATACACCTCTGGTGATCGTCGAGGGGACACTGAATAGTGCACGGTACATCCAAACCGTCATCGAATCCATCGTTCTACCATTCCTAGACCGGCAAGGGAACTTGCTGTTCCAACAGGACAATGCACGTCCGCATGTATCCCGTGCCACCAAACATGCTCTAGAAGGTGTAAGTCAACTACCCTGGCCAGCAAGATCTCCGGATCTGTCCCCCATTGAGCATGTTTGGGACTGGATGAAGCGTCGTCTCACGTGTTGCACGTCCAGCACGAACGCTGGTCCAAGTGAGGCGCCAGGTGGAAATGGCTTGGCAAGCCGTTCCACAGGATTACATCCAGCATCTCTACGATCGTCTCCATGGGAGAATAGCAGCCTGCATTGCTGCGAAAGGTGGATATACACTGTACTAGTGCCGACATTGTGCATGGTCTGTTTCCTGTGTCTATGTGCCTGTGGTTCTGTCAGTGTGATCATGTGATGCATCTGACCCCAGGAGTGTGTCAATAAAGTTTCCCCTTCCTGGGAGAATGCATTCACGGCGTTCTTATTTCAATTTCCAGGAGTGTATGTTGGGAAGAACAAGTAGAGATCCTGCAGTGATTGAACATTACAAAAGTTTTTCATAATAATCACATAGGGAGTCTCCCAATGCTCAATCTTAGGTCTGCTATGATTCCACATATATGTAAACGATTTTTGGTCTAATATACAGCAAGTGGAATTGGTTATTTTTGTGGATGACACTAGTATGGTAATCGTTCCAAGCATACATATCTTAACAAATGAGATGGTAAACAAGATTCTTAAAAGTATAATTGTTTTTCTGCTTACAGGCTTACCCTCTATTATAAAAAGACACATACTCAGTTTTGAACATCTAGGGATACTATATCAATGATCAGGGTAAGGCACATAGTGGGGAAATAATAAGTAGGGTGGAAACTTCAGTATTCTTAGGTGCCGAAACTAAAGTTAATTTAAACTGCAAAAGCACATTTCGTTGCTCCCGAAAAAACTTTGTCCATGTAAACACACTTAGAATCATTGTAAATTTAGGGAGAAACAAAACAGAAAGTTGACATTTACATGTATTTTCATTCAATAACCTCTATGGAATAATGTTCTGGTATAACTCATCATTAAGGAAGCAAGTCTTCATTGCTCAAAAATGTCGTGCAAGAATGATATATAGTGCTCACCCATAATCATCTTGTTGACATCTGTTTAATGAGTTGGGCGTTCTGACTACTTCTTCACAGTATATTTATTACCTCATGAAGTTGACTATAAATAATCCAGTTCAGTTCAAAAGGAACAAATTACAATACCAGAACAAAAATGACATTCATTATTCCACATTAAAGTTTAGTTATCACAAAAAAGGGTGCACAACAATGCAACTAAAATTTTTGGTAACTTACCCAGTGATTTCAAATTTTACTTAGTTGTCTAAGATTATATTACAAACTGAAAAAGTTTCTAGAACGATAGTTTCTCTCCTCAATTATTATGGCCAATTGAGTCAATGATGAAGAGCTGGCAAATATTGTTCACGAAAATGTCCATTAACAACAGGAAATTATTCGTGACACATAACATGATTTGGTGGTATATTATGTCTTGCAGCAATATATCGTTGTCTGAAAGTGTAACATGGACCATAGAAATTCTTCAGATAGTGAGGATGGAAGCATGAAGGAGAATGTTAAAACGTGATGGAACCACAAAATGCAGATGATAATGTATTAGAGTAACTAAGAAGAAATTAGAAGGGCTTGCCGTAAGATGACCAGAATTAGAGGGCGGAGGTGTAAAGAGTATATACGAAAATGGACTCTTTGAGGCAGTAATTCAGGATGATGTGCGAAATAGTCACCCACATTAGAACAGGAAGATATGTAAAAGATAACGAAATCAGTTGCTGGACAGTTGTCAGTTGAGTGAAACACACAAGACAACGTATTCTCAGGAGCTCCTCACACTATAAATTTCGCTTTCAGTAATTTTCTATACTGTTTGTTTCTATGAAAATGAGGTTAGCAAACGCAAGAGATGAAATATAAGTTCATTGTAAAATTATGTTGAAGTGAATATTTGAGACTCCTAGTAATTAGAAAAAACTCACGTGTATGCATTTTTTGTGTTAAACGGATAATGACCTTGAGCAGCTGGTGGGCAAATTTCTTATCCTGAACATTGTCAGCTAACAAATTTTCGCACATAATCCGCTCAATGGAATAGTTATGCATCATTGACATCTGACATTCTTATTTATACAGGGTGTTACAAAAGGTACGGTCAAACTTTCAGGAAACATTCATCACACACAAAGAAAGATGATATATTATGTGGACATGTGTCCGGAAACGCTTACCTTTCATGTTAGAGCTCATTTTATTTCTTCTCTCCAACTCACATTAATCGTGGAATAGAAACACACAGCAACAGAACGTACCAGCGTGACTTCAAACACTTTGTTACAGGAAATGTTCAAAATGTCCTCCGTTACCGAGGATACATGCATCCACCCTCCGTCGCATCGAATCCCTGATGCGCTGATGCAATCCTGGAGAATGGCGTATTGTATCACAGCCGTCCACAATACGAGCACGAAGAGTCTCTACGTTTGGTACCGGGGTTGCGTAGACAAGAGCTTCCAAATGTCCCCATAAATGAAAGTCAAGAGGGTTGAGGTCAGGAGAGCGTGGAGGCCATGGAATTGGTCCGCCTCTACCAATGCATCGGTCACCGAATCTGTTGTTGAGAAGCGCACAAACACTTCGACTAAAATGTGCAGGACCCCGTGCGGGTTTGGGGGTTAGAATAGGTCCACGGTATTCCTGCCTGTCCTAAGAGGCGACTAAAAGGAGTCTCAAACTTTTGGGCCTTATATGATGGTCCCCTGTTGGGTTTGACCTCCATCTCTCAAAATTTTCTGAAGAGCGAGCCGATTGGGGAAGGGCGCTTTACTTGGTGCATTGTGTCCATCTTGCGATCAGACCGTTCGCCTGCTTATACACTGTTGAATTGCAGTCCTCTCCACTCTCCATCTCTTGGGCATGACTCTGTTTCTCCGTGCAGATTACACCTTGCACTGTGCAGTGCCTGTTTCTGCACCGACGGCGACCATGGACCACATGTTACCTAACATCCAGCACGGTAGCCAGGCTGTTGTGGTGGGGCCGCCATGTACCCTATTGATTGTAGCCCCCTGACTACACAGGGATCGCTCTAGTGATGCCTGCGCCGTTAACTCCCCACGTATGCCAAGGAGTAGATGCCTATCCTCCTGGGGTATCGGGACTCCCGGCAATAGCCATCCTGCCAGGTGGCTTTTGCCGTGGCTGGGTGGCGCCTGTGGGGAGGGCCCTTGGTCGGAGTAGGTGGCATCAGGACGGATGACCCGCAATGAAGCGTGGTACATCGTCTCTCGCTGGTGGCCAGCCGCCAGCAGTCTCTAAGCGTTCTCGGGCTCAGTTTAACGCTCAGAAGTACGATCCGAAAACGTTTCCCTCCCTGGCCACAGTGTGGGAGAAACGTATGTCTCAGGATGGCAGTAGCAGTTATTCGCCCCGCTTCTTAGTTTGTATGAGGGCTGATGGGGAGTCTTTGCTCTCCACAAAGCCTCAATTCTTCGTCAAGCATTTAGAGGACAAGTTTGGGGAGGTGGAGGGCTTGTCAAAATGCGCTCTGGGTCAGTCCTGATATAAACGGCATCCTCTGCCCAGTCACGATGGTTACTCGCTTGTGAGAAGTTGGGGGATGTTGCCGTTATGTTCACACCCCATAAGAGTTTAAATATGGTCCAGGGAGTTATTTACCATAGGGATCTTCTTTTGCAGTCTGATGAAGAGCTGCGCGCCAATTTAGAGCGCCGAGGTGTACATTTCGTCCGGCACGTTCATCGGGGTCTGAAGGAAAATCAGATTGCTACCGGTGCCTTCATCTTGTCCTTCGAAGGGGATACATTACCGGAAAAGGTCAAGGTGATGGTCTACCGATGTGACGTTAAGCCCTATATCCCTCCCCCGATGCGGTTCTTTAAGTGCTGGAAGTTCGGCCATATGTCTTCTCGCTGCACTTCCAGCCTCACATGTCGAGATTGTGGACGGCCATCACATCCCAATACTCCATGTGCCACGCCTCCCATCTGTGTCAACTGCGGGGAGCACCATTCACCTTGCTCGCCAGACTGCCGAATTTTCCAGAAAGAGCGTAAAATCATGGAATACAAGACCCTGGGCAGACTAACCTATACTGAGGCCAAAAGGAAATATGACCGACTCCATCCTGTGAGAATGACATCTTCCTACACTGCTGCTACAACATCTGTGCTAGCCCTGTCTGTTTCTCCAATTGCGGCCGGATCGACGAGTAGTACAACTCCTCCTGCCCCCTCGCCAGTGGGGGCTCTACCCACCGGGTTGCTCCTGCGCCACCTACCTCAGGAGAAACACCATCCCACCCATCGGGGACGTCCATCCCCACTTCTAAGCCAGAGAAGTGTCCAACTTCTTCGGCTTCTCACGCTTGCAAGGGGTCCCTTGGGGGTCCCTCCCTTTCCAGGTTTCCGCCAGCGAGAAGGCTGACGACTGACAGTGGCGTAAGTGCCCGCAATCCGCTGGTCGTAGGGCTTCACGGTCCTCCTCCGTCCTGGAGACTGAATCGGTGAAGCCCTCCCAGCCGGTGCGACCCAAGGAACGGCGTGAGAAATCCAAGAAGAGCTCTCAGCCCAAGGAACTCGTGGTGGCAGCCATCCCACCGCAACCTTCCAGCTCTGCATCTGAGGATGAGGTGGAGATTCTGGCGTCCCCGGAGGACCTCAATCTCGCCGGTCCATCAGATGCCATGGAAAGCACTAACACAGGTGCTAAATCGGAGGCAGCAGGTGACCCAGTGGCGTAATCTCCCTTCCCAGTCCCGTCACGCCTTTCTCAGCCATGGACACACCATCCTCCAGTGGAACTGCGGTTTCTTCCACCATCTAGCTGAGCTCCGCCTTACCAGCCTTCACCCTTTCCCCTGCATTGCTCTGCAGAAAACTTGGTTTCCGGCAATGCGAACCCCCGCCCTCCATGGCTACCAGGGTTATTATAAGAACTGGGCAGCTTATGAAAGGGTGTCTGGTGGCGTCTGCATATATGTCCTGAACTCTCTTCACAGCGGGTCTGTACCTCTCCAAACACTTTTAGATGCTGTCGCTATTCGGGTGTGGACGCCACAGGCTGTTACCGTCAGCAATCTTTACCTTCCACTGGATGGTGATCTCGTGCAGCATGTCCTGGCTGCTCGGATAGCCCAATTGCCGCCACCTTTCTTGTTACTGGGCGACTTTAACGCCCATACCCATCTGTGAGGTTGGTCAGTGGCAACAGGTCGAGGCGTCATCTTTGAGCATTTATTGGCGCAACTTGATCTCTCGATATTAAATGATGGTGCCTTCACACACTTCAGTGTGGCGCATGGCACATACCCTGGCAAAGACCTTTCGATCTGTAGCCCTAGCCTCTTACTGTCTGTCCAATGGAGAGTGCATGACGACCTTTGTGGTAGTGACCAGTTTCCGATCTTTCTGTCACTACCACAGCGTCAGTCTTCTGGGCGCCCTAGCAGATGGGCTCTGAATAAGGCTGACTGGGACTTGTTCTCCTCCACTGCCGCTATTGAGCCTCTCTCTAACGATGACAGTAATGCAGTGGTTCAATCGGTCACCACCGGCATCGTTACTGCCGCCGAATCTGCCATTCCCCGTTCTTCTGGGTACCCTCGGCTGCGGACTGTGCCTTGGTGGTCGCCTGAGATCGCTGAAGCGATTAAAGCTCGCCGGCGGGCGCTCCAGCTTTACAAGCGACATTCCTCAATCGAACTCCTTATCGCCTTCAAACGGCTGCGTGCGCGAGCCCGCCGCATTATCCGCCAACACAAGCAGGAGTGCTGGGAGCTGTATGTGTCCACCATTGGCCTCCATGTCACTCCATCGCAGGTCTGGGTCAAGATTCGCCTCCCCTATGGCTATCGGACCCCTGTCAGCATCCCTGCGCTCTCACTGAATGGAGCAGTTTGTACTGACTCCGACGTCATTGCAAACCGCTTGGCAGAGCTCTTTGCTCTGAATTCCGCTTCTGCCAACTACCCCTTGGGCTTCCGCTCCATTAAAGAGCAGATAGAATGTCGGAGTCTTTCTTTTCGCACCCACCATCCTGAATTGTACAATGTTCCATTCAGTGAGTGGGAATTCCGCAGTGACCTCGCCGCTTGTCCTGATACCGCTCCTAGCCCAGATAGCATCCACTCTCAGATGCTGAAACATCTTTCAGTGGACTGCCAGCGACACCTCCTCGACCTTTACAACTGCATTTGGGTCGAGTGTGAGTTTCTGTCGCAATGGCGGGAAAGCCTTGTTGTCCCCATTCTGAAACCGGGGAAGAACCCTTTGGAGGTGGACAGCTACCGTCCCATTAGCCTCACCAACGTTCTTTGCAAGTTTCTTGAACGGATGGTGAGCCGGCGCTTGAATTGGATACTGGAGTCTCGCGGCCTTCTGGCTCCGTCTCAGGGTGGGTTCCGTAAAGGCCGCTCCACCACCGACAATCTGGTGAGCCTAGAGTCGGCCATCCGTACTGCCTTTGCCCGCCATCAGCATCTGGTCGCTGTCTTTTTCGACATGAGGAAGGCGTATGATACGACATGGCGTAATCACATCCTTTCTACGCTTTATGGATGGGGCCTTCGGGTCCCTCTGCCGATCTATACCCGTAATATTCTGTCATATCGTACTTTCCGCGTGCACGTCGCGGCCTCATGTAGTTCCTCCGAAGTCCAGAAGAACGGTGTGCAACAGGGTTCTGTTCTAAGTGTCTGTCTGTTTTTAATAGCCATTAACGGGCTCGCTGCGGCCGTGGGAAATTCAGTCTCCGCTTCCCTGTATGCTGACGACTTCTGCCTTTACTACAGCTCTATTGGCATTGCAGTTGCTGAACGTCAGCTACAGGGCGCAATCCGCAAGGCGCAGTCTTGGGCTGTAGCGCACGGTTTTCAGTTTTCGGCAGCCAAGACCTGCGTCATGCATTTCTGCCGGAGACGCACTGTTCACCCAGAGCCGCGGTTTTATCTCGACGGCGAGCTTCTTACAGTGGTGGAGTTACATAGGTTTTTGGGGTGGTTTTTGATGCCCGGTTGACTTGGCTGCAGCTTAAACAGGCGTGTTGGCGGCATGTAAATGCTCTGCGATGCCTGAGCCACACCAGGTGGGGCGCCGACCGATCTACTCTCCTACGGCTTTACCAGGCGTTAATCCAGTCCCGTCTGAACTATGGGAGTCTGGCTAATGGCTCAGCATCCCCATCTGCGCTGCGGATGCTGGACCCAATCCTCCACAACGGGATACGCCTTGCCACTTGTGCCTTCCGGACCAGTCCTGTGGACGGCATACTTGTGGAGGCAGGTGTCCCTCCACTGCGGATACGACGCCAACAATTACTGGCTGCTTATGCTGCCCTTGTTTTTAGCTTGCCCGAGCATCCAAATTATCGTGTCCTGTTCCCGCAGTCCCTCGTCCATCTGCCAGAACGTCGGCCCAGGTCGGGTTGTCCGATCGCCGTACGCGTCAAACAGCTTCTCTACGGGCTTGGATGTTTCCCTGTACCACCTCCTTTCCAGGCCCCTCTGCGTACACCCCCATGCCTTCGGCTCGACTTGGCACAGGGCCCAAAGGACTCAGTTTCTCCGGTGGCCTTCCGACGCCGCTTTTATTCCATCCTGGACACGTATCAGGGCTCTGGCGTTGTCTATTCCGACGGTTCGATGGTTCCTGGTCGTGTCGGTTATGCACTAACTCTAGGGGACCATTCTGAACAACGTTCGTTGCCGGCTTCATTATCTGTAGCGATTCCCTGAGCGGTTTACGAGCTCTCGACCAGTGTTTCCCTCGTTCTCGTCTGGTGATGGCTATCCAGGAGTCCCTGCATACTCTTACCCGTTGCGGCAGATATGTGGTCTTTGTTTGGACCCCGGGTCATGTTGGGATACCCAGAAATAAAACTGTTGACCGCCTGGCGAAAGAGGCCACTAGTGCACCATCTCTGGAGACTGGCCTCCCGGCGACTGATTTGCGGGCACTATTACGCCGCAAAGTTTTCGATTTATGGGACACTGATTGGCGCAACATGCCCATGCCTAACAAACTCCGCCGTATCAAGGGGACGACTACTGTGTGGCGGTCATCCATGCGAGCTAACTGCAGGGAATCAGTCGGCTCCGCATTGGCCACACCTGACTGACACACTTATTTACTGTGTTGTGAGGATCCCCCTCTCGCTCGTTGTGGGGCGTCCTTGACGGTGGTCCATATTCTGTTGGAGTGCGCCCTTTTATCTGTGCTCAGGCAGACTTTTGCGCTGCCTGATACGCTCTCTGCGCTTTTATCTGACGACTCTTCCATAGCGGACGTAGTTCTGCGTTTTATTTGGGCAGGGAGATTTTATCGCTTAATGTAAGTGTGTGAGTTTTTGTGTTGATTCTGGCCTATGGCCTACGATTTGACTGATTTTTTTTTCATGTCTTTCTCGATGGTTGGCTTTTCCGTTTTTGTTTGTATGGTCGGCCAACCACCGTCATACTCTGTGTGATTTTAGTTCGTCTTGTCTGGTCTTTGTCTACGTTTCTCTTGTTCTGTGTCGTCTGTCTTATCGTCTGTCTTATCGTCCGTTGATCGTTTTATTCTCAGTGGGTGTTTTTAGTATTTGGAAAAAGGGACCGATGACGGTAGCAGTCTGGTCCCTTTAACCCCCACAAACCAACCAACCAAAATGTGCAGGACCTCCATCGTGCATGAACCACATGTTGTGTCACACTTGTAAAGGCACATGTTCTAGCAGCACAGGTAGTATCCTGTATGAATTCATGATTACGTGCTCCATTGAGCGTAGGTAGAAGAACATGGGGCCAAATGAAGACATCACCAACAATGCCTTCCCCAAACGTTCACAGAAAATCTGTGTTGATGACGTGATTGCACAATTGCGTGCGGATTCTCGTCAGGCCACACATGTCGATTGTGAAAATTTACAATTTGATCACGTTGGAATGAAGCCTCATACGTAAAGAGAACATTTGCACTGAAATGAGGACTGACACATTGTTGGATGAACCATTCGCAGAAGTGTACCTGTGGATGCCAATCAGCTGCTGATACATGGTACAGAAACAACTGGTTCTCCCGTAGCTTTCTCCATACAGTGACGTGGTCAATGTTACCTTGTACAGCAACAACTTCTCTCACATTGAAATTAGGGTTATCGTCAACTGCACGAAGAACAGCCTCGTCCATTGCAGGTGTCCTCGTCGTTCTAGGTCTTCCCCAGTCGCGAGTCATAGGCTGGAATGTTTCGTGCTCCCTAAGACGCCGATCAATCGCTTCGAACGTCTTCCTGTCGGGACACCTTCGTTCTGGAAATCTGTCTCGATACAAACGTACCGCGCCACGGCTTTTGCCCCGTGCTAATCCATACATCAAATGGGCATCTGCCAACTCCGCATTTGTAAACATTGCACTGACTGCAAAACCACGTTCGTGATGAACACTAACCTGTTGATGCTACGTACTGACGTGCTTGATGCTAGTACTGTAGAGGAATGAGTCGCATGTCAACACAAGCACCGAAGTCAACTTTACCTTCCTTCAATTGGGCCAACTGGCGGTGAATCGATGAGGTACAGTACACACGGACGAAACTAAAATGAGCTCTAACATGGAAATTGAGCGTTTCCGGACACATGTCCACATAACATATTTTCTTTATATGTGTCTGCGGAATGTTTCCTGAAAGTTTGGCCGTACCTTTTTGTAACACCCTGTATAGGTTCTATGTGTATCTATAAACGTTTATAGCTTCTACGAAATTTGGAAGGTATCAGCGTATGAAAAAACTGATGAACAATCAAAGATTATTTCCAAATGAAGAAAGTGAAATAGCAGAAGACCTTCTAAAATAATGGCTTAGAGGCATATCAGACCTAGCGAGGAGGTGCAGTGGTTAGCACAATGGACTCGCTTTCGGGAGGACGACGGTTCAAATTCTGATTTAGGTTTTCTGTGATTTCCCTAAATCGCTTCAGGCAAATGCCAGGATGGTTCCCTTGAAAGGGCACGGCCGGCTCCCTTCCCTAAGCCGACGAGACCGGTGGCCTCGCTGTCTGGTCCCCTCCCCAAATCAACCAACCAACATAGACATCGGAAGAATCATATTGGAATACAGTTTTGTTATCGATTTGTAGACATATTAGTTTTATTCTCTCTATGACTCCTTTCCCCTGTCTTCTTTATCTTCGTGGATGCATATTTATTTTTTCCTCGACACTTGGACGATAGTTTACATATGAACGGCGGCTTTTGTCAACGAATTAGACTATCACATGTGGCGATAAAATTGGGAAGTTGTAAGGCTGCAAGTATATGTCTTGGTGGGATTGTTAGAAAAATACGAAGCAGGATCCGCTTTGTACTTCGTACCTTGTATTTTAGATCGATAACCTATGTCTGGGGAATAAATAAATTACTGTAGTTATTGAGTCTGTCTAGTCTTGCTGTTCGTTGAGTGCAATAATGATTTCTTCAGATTTACTTACCTCATTAGTAACCTCAACAAGGGTATGTCACTATAATACTCAGTATGTGATTAGTTCACGTTGTTTGATCAAAATAAACAAAGATCTGAACCGATTTGTAGCACCTATCACGTCAAACTTTTTCGAACATGCCTAAGGGCCTCGAACACGCCTAGCCACTCGCTAGGTAAGCCTTCTCAGTGTTTGTGTGCTTTCTTAACTGCGCCCTCAGAGCTTCGGCGCAAAACAAATCTGGAGCTGCATTTTGTGGAGGGCCGGTGCTTTCCCAGAAGTGACCTCCTGCTGCGAGACTAGGGGTGGCGGCTGCCCGCCTTTGTTTGTTTGACGTTATATAAGACGTCACTCAGCGGTAGGGTGACGGGAGGGCGACGCCAGTTGTCTGCAGTAACCACATTAGCAATCTGCAGACAAACATGACACTTTGTCCTGACGTCGTCCTTGTGCCTCCACAAACATTCCCTGGCCGCGGTTGTGTGTTTCGGACAACATAAAGAAGAGGTTCAGTCACCGAAGTAAAGGAACAGCACATATGTTAACTGCTTCTTGGAGTGAAAACTTTACAGTTCTCTGTTAATACATCGAAAGCGGAGTCATATGCCCTCCTGTAAAATTGCTGAAGGGAATGAAAACTGAACATCAATTAAGTTTGTCTGTGTTTTGAGGACGTTGGTGTAAGAGAAATCGTTACCCCTGTTCATAGATTTGAATCCACTTCTGTCATTTACGAACCCAGGGATTTCTAACGTGGTGAAGCCCTCTATTGGTGATTAAGTAGTTACACCAACGGAATAGAGTCTCAGTTGGACAATGATATGAATCTTTATTAAAGGTATTTTGGGATGATAGTGCTGAAATATTAATCTACTGTCAGAGATATTTCGAATCTTCGAATAAATTGTTATTTACATTTCTAGTGGTGATCATGTCATCTGTTTGCACTACCATTCCCTGTTACCGAATAACCCACTTGCGTTATTCATTTGCGTGTATAAAAGAAAACGAAGAATGCTCAGAATGCTCACATGTGCATTTCACCAAGTGTCGTGTAGGTTGCACATATATCAGAAATTTTGTGATGACTAAATCTTATACAAATGGTCCGCCCCCGGTAGCTGATTCAGTCTGCTTTCCGCAGCGCTGCGGCGAGGACGTCTTGTTTACGTCCCGTCCGCGCGGTCGCGAGTGCTCGTAGTTGTTTACTACTGCGTTGTCGCTAGTTTAGCGTCCATGACTACCGACGGAACATGGCACATTCATACAGACAAACCACCATCAAGATCAGTTTTCAACCCGATAATGCACGACCGCGAGCTTTTGAAGTGGAACGTTTCCTTCATGACGACGTTAAAATTGACCCGCGAGACGTAATTGGTATCCATCTCTCTATCACGAGCAGTGTTGTCTACGTCAAGCTAGTAAGTGACGAGGTGTGCAACAGAATCGTGAGCGCACATGCCAACGGTCTGAAATTCAAACATTCTGATGGCCATATTCGGGCGGTCTCTATCGATCACGCTGGGCTTGGCCTACGTACGATACGCGTCTTCGAACTCCCTTTTGAAGTACCACTGGACGTAGTCACCGCGGCTTTCCAGCCCAACGGCAGAGTAATCAGCCATATGGCCGAAAAATGGACCACCTTTACAACGTACCCCGTTCTTAACGGGGTACGACAGATTAAAATTGAATTGACCAAACATGTTCCGTCATATCTGTCATCGGCGGATGTAGGGCGATCATTATGTATGACGGTCAGCCACGCACTTGCTCTGGTTGTGGCCAAGTAGGGCACGTCCGTTCGGATTGACTCCGACAACGGCTTACTCAAATCCCGACAGGTGAATCTATGACTCCTTCTACGGTGACGACCCTTCCTCTCAATTACGCCGAAGTTACACGGGCAGCAACCTTTACCGCTGCTGACGACATTAGTCCGATAACCGCCCTCGATGGTGAGAACATAATGGCTTCTGCAGTACAGGATCCGGCACCCCCACCTGAAGATAATCACCGACCGACCTTGCAAGAAGGCGTAGATGCCAGGATGGACATTGACCCACGGGTTGTGCCGACAGCAGCTTTTCTTCCAGACACCGGAGCAGCTGAAGAAATCTACCCACATTCAGATACTGAAGCACACGTCCGTAAACAGCGTTCCCCGCGAAAACACAAGAGACGGCGGCGTGCTCCATCGGACGAGTGCTTGCAGCAATCGTCTGCCATGGACTGTGGAAATTCCAACGACGGTACCGGCGGTACAGAGGCCGCTGTAACTTCAAACTCAACAGATCGCCGTGGTGACGGCTTCAGCCCCTCCGACCCCACAGAACAGCAGGATCACAAGCAGACAGCCGCTGCCGATTCCCAGCCAGAAGAGCCGATGGAGTCAGCGCCGAGTGCCACAGCAGCCACTAACAGCCACCAACAGCCGATGGTATTTCATGGCGACTGAGCAGACAACTGTGAGGCACACTCCTTGCCCATCGTGTCGGACGACACGGGGGGAAATTTATCCCACCAGTGCTGACCCTTTCCCGCCATTAGGTAGAGTGACGAGACAGCCTTACAGGGGTACTGATGGCCAACACAGATGCTGTGGATAGACCTCAAACTTATCGCATTGCAAATATAAACATCAACACCATACGGACGCGCGCTAAGTTATCATTGCTTCAGGATATGTTGAACTCGGCTTCCGTAGACATAGCCCTCCTCCAGGAAGTGTACGTCGACGACTTCCCAGACATGTACGGTTACGATGCTTGCGTCTCTCCACCTTCCCCAAAAGGCAGCGGTGTCGCTGTACTTCTTCAGGAAGGGGTAGTGGCAGACGATATCCTGTTTCTGCCTGGGGCAAGAGGAACGGCACTCACAGTACTGGGTGTCCGCCTTATCAATAACTACGCACCTTCCGGGACGGACAAACGTCGCGAACGTTCACGATTCTTTGCGGAAGACGTCGCCCCGGTCTTCCAAGGCCCCCACGTCCATCTGTCGTTTGGAGGTGACTAAAATTGCGTACTGGCGCCCAGAGACCAACTCCCACGACATAATCCTTGCCCGGAACTGGAGACGCTAATTCGAGACCTGCAGATGGTGGACACTTGGGAACATCTTCACAGCCACCGACCGGGATTCACGCACTTCACGAGTCACTCTTCCAGTCGTATAGACAGGATTTATGTCTGACGCTCTCTCGCCGCTGGAACACAAGATGCGGAACTGTGGCCTGCAGCATTCTCGGACCACTCAGCTTACATTTGTGCCGTCACCCTGCGGCGGCAACAAGTGTGGAGAAGCCGCAGCCCGTGGAAATTAAACATCGCTCACCTGTCGTACCCGGATTGCCGCCAAGCCGTTGAGGATACGTGGCTTTCGTGTGAAAATCCCTTCAGTGCATATCCCACAACGATCCGCTGGTGGTTGGACTGCGCCAAACCGTCACTGAGGCGAACGTTGATAACCTACGGTCGAGACCACGCTACTTGGCGAAGACATACACTCGACTTTTACTTCCGGGTCCAGCGCGACTGCGATACTATGGCGCCGTCTCCGGAACGACAAACGGCGGTCCACCGTGCTAAGGCTCATATTCTCGTTCATATGCGACGCCACCTAGAGGGGGTAGTCATCCGCTCGAGGACGCAGGATCGGATGTCTAGCGAACGCCCGTCAATGTTCCACGTCCTTCGTGAACGTAAACGACGCCAACGAGCGCTGATACGCTTCATCGACACGGAGGACGGTCATCGCCTCACCACGCAACAAGACATAAACACAGCGTTCTACAATCATTAATCCCAGCTCAATTCCGCACAGACCCCTGATCCGACAGCACTGGAGGACGTCTCTCAGACGATTTACGGCACCGTCACCCCGGTAATAGAAGCGGCCTTGATGGAAGAAATTACAGAAGAAGAAGTGATCAACGCCATTAGAAAAGGGGCTGTCAACAAGTCTCCGGGTCCTGATGGGCTCCCCTTGGAATTTTACCGGACTTTTAATATTTATTAGCCTCCCGATGGACGGACATCTGTCGCGAACTACTATCCCCGGACGTGCCGCTCCCTGCGGCCCTTGTGGAAGGGATGATTATTCCTATTCACAAACCGTCCGGTGGCTCACGACTGCAGGACTACCGCCCGTTGACGCTATTGAACTGCGACTTTAAGATCTTTTCTCGACTGTTGGCGGCGCGGATACGCCAGACCCTACGCAATGTTATCTCACCCGATCAGACGTCATTGGGAGGCGACAATAATATTCAAACGGCACTCAGCGAATATCGTGACTTGATCTCACTGGCGAGGGCATGTAGTCTGAAGGGTGCACTGGCGGCCATCGATTTTAGTCAAGCTTTCGACCACAACTATTTGGAAGCGGTCCTCCAACATATGCGGTACCCACAGCCATTCGTCACTGTCGTCATGCGACTACTCCGCGGCGCGACGTCCAAGGTGATAGTCAACGGCCGACCTACGCAGCCCCTCACCATTTCTCGATCGATACGCCAAAGCTGCCCTCTGTCCACTTATACTTTACGCTGTGGCCACAGAACCTCTCCTCTGCGGCCTGCGCCAACGACTAACGGGTATGACGTTACGAGGCCACACTTTCCGATGTAAAGCGTACGCTGACGACCTGGTGATTGTCATCCGCAACGGTGACGACACCGCTAGCGCACTAACTTGGATAGCGAAATATGGCATGGCCACTGGTAGTCGTATCAACGTCGCAAAATTGGTGGCGATGAACATCGTGGTCAGATTGTCTGAGAACAGTGTCACCCCCTTACAGCTCAGTGATAGTTGGAAATGTCTCGGCATTGATTTTACAGATGATATACGACGGACCGCTGCTCACAACTTTCGAAGGCTTTTACGAAATGTTCGGACTGGAATTGCCAACAACCGCCTACGAGCCCTGGATATCGTCCAACGGACCCAGTATGTCAACACACATTTAGCGTCACGCATTCCGCACTACGCCCAGATATTACCTATACCGGTGATGTTAGCTCGCCGTATACTTGCGGCTTTTGGGTTCTTCGTGAGTTCTGGAATGCTTTTCAAGATCAAATATGAGACTCTCACCCTTCCCCCGGATCGGGGAGGGCTTGGCCTTTATCACGTTTATGACAAAGCGGTCGCCCTATTTGTCAGCACATTAGTCAAACTATGGCACCGCCGTCTGGACAGTCTGACCAGTTTGTTAATAGAAGAACTAGCACCGCCCTCCCTGTTGCCGCCTGTGCCAATACACCACGTCCCCTCATCGCTCTTCTACATCGGTGTCTTTTACCTCGAACTCAGTTACGTTCGACTTGCCTTACCAGCGACTCAACTGGCGACGGCAAAGACTCTTTGTAGGGTCCTGCAACGTGGACGACCCGATAACGTCGTGGAGAGGAAGCACCCAAACGTCAACTAGCGAGTAGTGTTGAGGACAATTCACCACGTAACACTAGACACTGACGTCACGGCGATGTGGTATATCACTATCAACGGTAAGCAGGTGACCAGATCAAGGCTTCATGCGATCCACATGGTAGACTCACCCATGTGCACGAGCTGTGGCGTTCAAGACAACGATGAACACCGCCTTAGCTGTGGCGAGTCTACAGCAGTGTGGCACTTAGTGAGGCAAATGTCAGCATACTTCCTTCGGGTAACGCCGCATCATATCGACCCCAAGACTATCTTATACCCGGATGAAACGTATTACCCACGCACTAAAACTAATGCAACGACGTGGCTTCGTGGACATGCAGTGCACTATTTGTTTCAAGACGGCACTAAGGACACTTTAGACTTTTGGAACTATTTGCAGGAACGGCATTGCAAGATCCTCCGTAACCCAAAGTATCGACAATATTTTTCCAATTTTTTGTGGAGTGCGTTCCACGACCCTCCACGTAGCTGGAACATCACGGGTAAGAGAAGCTAAAATTACAATACGATAATAGAACACTACACGGTACAAGGTGGGATCTACTTTCATCATTACGAGAAGTCATACCTGGATGATACAGCAGATGGAGAGTTTCGTTGGGAACCCTCACACTCTGTAGCAGTATTTGTCCCATTTCCTCTTTTTGTCCCCGGTGCGAAAAGGTCTTCGCAGTTTTAGTTTTCCCATCCGGTGCAAGGTGTAGCACTGGTTAATGGTGGTATGGATTCCACCCTTCAGTTTTGTTTCATGGTTTCCTTCGCCCCGCACTTTGCTCTCTTTCTTTATGCCCTTTTCTACAACTATTAGTATGGTTTTAGTTACGTGCGTCCCCAACTCGACGCAACGAGTGCACTTACTAGTTTTCTGTTACTTACTGTTAAAAGAAATAAAAATAAAAATAAAAAAATAGTGGTCAGCGCGACAGACTGTCAATCCAAAGGGCTCGGGTTCGATTCCCGGCTGGGTCGGAGATTTTCTCCGCTCAGGGACTGGGTATTGTGTTGTCCTAATCATCATCATTTCATCCTCATCGACGCGCAAGTCGCCGAAGTGGCGTCAAATCGAAAGACTTGCATCAGGCGAACGGTCTACCCGACTGGAGGACCTCGTCACACGACATTTCATTTCATTTTACAAATGAACTTGTCAGTTAGTTTTATATGTTGTCACATCGGATCGATATAGGATTTTAACACAATGGCATGTTCGATGTAGTTTTTTAATAGTATGATTGACAGTAAAAAAGTGGTGACCAAAGCTCGTTTTGTTTAAAATCTTTCTGTTTGAATATGTTAGTCAAACATGAAACAGTTCCACGTATAACATAACAAAGAAATGAAATTATTGCGCTAGTCGTACACTGGTCTTACTCAAAGAGCCTAAACAGCCCATCACCCATAAAAACATAGAACCCAAAATATATTTTATTATTATTAGGTGGCATTGAAGTTAGTTGACTACAGGCATACAGTAAAAGTACGGATCGATAATATGGTTTAATGTATATTAGCTAACGAGAAAATACCTATTATGTAAACGTAAACACCCTACGTAACGTAAAAAAAATATAAAAAGATGTCCACTGGCTGCCAAACTAATGCAGCACGTGGTGCAGTTGTAAAGCTACAAGAACACATGACAGGTAAAGGAAAGTTAGCGCGCATCACTTATAATGGCGGACACCAAGCTTACTCAGCTAAAAGTGGAAGTATTTCATGTGTGTCGTCAGTCTCTCTTTCATTACTCATTATTTTCGCGCTGGTATTTTATTAAAACGCTCATTGTTAATGTGTAATCATCGACACAGACACTCTTTTATATATTTTGTGGAGTTGTTTAAATATTCCGATACAAAAGTGGCTATGTAACTTATAAACTATTAAAGAGTCCATTTTCTTCCGTTTTCAGTTTATATCATCTACACAGTCTCTCAACTTGTCAACTAATTTTTTTCGCCTCAGGTATGGATCCATTTTTGGTTCAACTGCGTCTTCTGCCACTCATGTACTGCACCCTCCCGAGACAGTTTAACAAAATTTAAGTTGTCAACAATTAATTTTGAACTAAAACGATTAACAAACCAGCTTACTGGTAACAATTGTTCAATATACATACGCTTTTATACTTCACACACGTCTTCTTTGCAACTTGGGCTGCAATCGAGTGTTAATATTCGATCCACCAAGTCTATACTGCCAAAAAAGGAAAGAATCGTACTTCAGTGCATCGTGATTCGTTTAGCTAGACTGAACTATCATTGTCTGTCACCAATAAATCAAACTCTCATACAACGCCTTCATCACACAACTAATGTAACACGAGAAAATCACAAAATTAAATTGATAGCTTCGAGTCGAGTAACGCGAATTATCAAATAAATCTAAATCATTTACTCAGTATCAGCTGCGAGAAATACCGTTAAATTAAAACACAATAGTGACGATCTACATTCCTGTGTTGAAACTGTCTTTTTTGTTGTACTTTTAACACTTCACGTCATCTAGTTAATATTTATTGTAAGCCTTCAGTAAGCTTTTCGATAATTGATGATAACTCTGTGTAGGGCATCTACGTATCTGTTCTTTGTTTTTCATACGATGGGTGCAACAGTTTTGTTTAGACAACGAAAAGAACGACGACTTACTTTCTCAGGTGAACTTCTTCCTCACTGACATCTCAACGGAAAGCCTTCCTCGCTGAGTAGCTGACTGTTTATAATGATCTTTGACAGACCGTGCGCTAAATTCGGCACCATTAACTGCAATAATAGAAAAATGCTAGTTGTTATATCAGATTATATGCCGTGTACAGACCTTCTCCATAAAATTTGCTGATCTGAAAAATAAAATATAGTCTGTCAGATTCACTGCTCAGGATGTTAGCCCTAATTTTTGTGTATAAAATAGATTCATATATTGACGTCTCCGGTACGTGCACAGATACTGAAATTTTGGTAATTCCCAAGAATGATTGCCTATCGAAGTTGGTGGGGTCCAAACGATACATATCGAACGTGCGATAGTAAATCGATTACGGAAGTCTCGTGGCGGGCGTTATGAGTATGTTTCAAGTTGTCACTACAAAAACGACCAAAGAAAAGTGTTGGAGAAGCATTTGTAAATTCAAAGGAGACGACTTACCTTACTCGTCGTTGGTGTTATCGTCTTGTAACAGACCGTGTGATGTATAAAGTACAGGGGCAATTCCATTTTCCTGTGGCCAGGATAAACTCTGCCAAAATCGCGCAGGAATATCGGAAGAGTGTCGCATGCATCGACTTTTCCCTGCAAACGCCAAGTTGTGGAAGTACAGGTACTGGAAGGAGTACAGTCCGTTCCTCTGTCCTGGACGCCCTTCTCTTTTTATGGGAGACTTGACAGACTTCCACAGCCATTCTATATTCTGGGTGTGGACACTGTGGAGTTTGTCTCTTTGGAAGACGCTAGAGTGGTTCACAAATTCGTGGTAGAACCCTTCAGCCTTCAGAGTCTGGTACGACTGAAATCTTGTGTGATTACTTTTGTTCGAGGCAGTATGAAGTGTTTTATGAGACCGATTAAACTCAACTTGTCTCGGGACAATACCCTCACAACACTTGCGGTACTCTCTTTGCCCGCATCTCGTGGTCGTGCGGTAGCGTTCTCACTTTCCACGCCCGGGTTCCCGGGTTCGATTCCCGGCGGGGTCAGGGATTTTCTCTGCCTCGTGATGGCTGGATGTTGTGTGATGTCCGTAGGTTAGTTAGGTTTAAGTAGTTCTAAGTTCTAGGGGACTGATGACCATAGATGTTAAGTCCCATAGCGCTCAGAGCCATTTTATTTGGACACCCAAATATGATCTACTTCACTTTTAGAAGGCCGTCCTCTCTGGTTCTTTCGTCTAATATATATAAGATTTGTCTACTTCTACTATTTTATTCGGTCCTCCAATTTAGTTTGAGTGTGGCTGATTAACGTCTCTGCAAGTTAGTTTTACACTTTACACATCACAGAAACTAAAAAGTGTTGTTACATTGGAGACGTACACGAATTCCGTTAAAAATATCTATTACATGCATAATTGTAACATGACAGTTTTGTTATCCGCATTAAATATTAGTTCACGTGTATATGTACTGCTTCTAAAATTGCCAGAAAAATGGTACCGTAGGAATGAATGTTGAGAAAAGGATTAACTTTGTGGTGTGTTTGGTGCGTTATGTGAGTGCAGTTCATATTCAGCCTTTGATGCCGGCGCCGTGCGCTGTGGCCGAGCACCAGTGCCCGCTGCACGCCGCATTTTTTGCGCGCCCTGCAGCTCTGCTCTGTCCTGCTTTCACACTCGTAGTGCTGTCGCCATTATTGGACTTTGTACTATATATTTATTAGGCAAGATTTATACAAATCACTCATAAGTGTTCCATATTAATCGTCAGATTCGGACGATGATTCCCTTTCACCTTCAGAGTCACTATCCAGTATGAGAGAAAGAGTTTCATCCACAGTATATCGCTTACCTGCCATATCACTTCTAGTAGAAACTGAAGTTAACAACACGTCACTTCAGATCAGAATCAAGGCGGGAAATGAGCGAAACAAACACTTTGAAAGTGATTGCAACTGCATCTAGCGACTGTTGTTAACTACATACGTTGAACAAAGCCGCTAGATGGTGCATAGGTCAAGCTTCCACACAAGTCGAGCGTAGTGAAGCGGAGAAGTATGACGCGAAGCGGAACTGCTGCACCAGTCCACCGGTTGAGCGCCACATTCGCTCCCGACTTCTACAGAAGTTCATCGTAGCGAAAGGGTTACTCGCGGGGATTGGATCCGGTTTATAAGAATCAGTTTGGCACCTAATTGCAGCACTCTCTCATACCCTAGCCAATCGACACAGCCAGAGTTCGAGCTCTGCGACAGTTCCCAACTCAAGTCATGGGCGGCACTGTCAAGTTTGATTTCTGATATCCATCAAACTCACTCTGAGTTTCGATTTGTGTCATGTTAGCTTTATTGCCGACAGCATTGCAGTTACTAATCTGTTTCGTGCTGTCATTATTAATATTACTCCAAAATTGTTTCAACTGCGAGTAGACGACCTAACGTATTTAATTCACCGTGACAATGTAAACTTCAATCCGACTATGTCAGTGTTCGCCCGCCCGGTTGGCCGTGCGGTCTAACGCACGTCTTCGGGCGGGAAGGAGCGCCTGGTCCCCGGCACGAATCCGCCCGGCGGACTTGTGTCGAGGTCCGGTGAGCCGGCCAGTCTGTGGATGGTTTTCAGGCGGCTTTCCGTCTGCCTCGGCGAATGCGGGCTGGTTCCTCTTATTCCGCCTCAGCTACACTATGTCGGCGATTACTGCGCAAAACAGTTCTCCACGTTCGCGTACATCACCATTACTCTACCACGCAAACATAGGGGCTACACTCGTCTGGTGCGAGACGTTCCCTGGGAGGTCCACCAGGGGCCGAACCGCACAATAGCCCTGGGTTCGATGTGGGGCGGCGGAGCGGTGAAGTGGACTGCGGTAGTCGTCGTGGGGTTGTGAACCACTGCGGCTGCGGCCGGGACGGAGCCTCTCCGTCGTTTCTAGGTTCCCGGTTAACATACAGTACAATGCAATGCAATGTCACTGTTCTCCTGCGGTCGGTCAGAATCCACTCCACATGTTATTTTCAACTAGTATCCGCACTGCGCGACAATCTCGCTCCCCACTGTCTACTACCGATAGTTTATTCTCGAGTCTTGTACAAGCTTCCGTAAGGATCACATACTCACACAATGAAAATCTGGAACCTAGCAGTTACAATTGGAAACTGATTGATAAGGGTTATCAAATGTCTATTTCGTAAAAGTACCTGCAGATATTAATGAAATATGAAAAATAAATTACAAGGTCTTTTCTTTTTTACTGTTTCCTGTTCACCGTACTTGAGTAATCTTAACTCTGGTTACGGTTCTCCCACAGTTGAAGTGCGAAGGAATGGTTGGACCCTTATTTTGAAAATATAATTTTAAGCTAAACGTCAAAGCAGCAAAAATATTTCTGAATTTATATTTGATGACGAACTACAGTTTCAAACACAGAAACTTAGTTCTTAAATTCAACTTAACTGTAATATATAAGGTGTTCAACTTTGCTTCCGCCGTTTGCCGATAGGTGGCGGCAACGATAAGTAGCGGTCGAGAGAAACAGATCGCAGACGTCAGGCAGTTAGCCTTGACCTCGGTCAACATAACCTCATTCAGACATTAGTCGATTTGTGTCTGCGTAATAAAGTCAGTTTACGATCCTAATTCTCGTCATTTGCGGGAGGTGTTACTGTTTTGTTTCAATATGAACAAAACAGCGGCGAGTCTCATCGAATGTTCTCAAGCACGTATGGTAAGGACGCTATTAGTGAAAGAACGTTGCGTGAGTGGTTTCAACGATTCAAGAGCGGTGATTTTTACGTCTTAGACCGGCATAGTGGTGGAATAGAGAATGTTTTCGAAGATGCAGAATCGGAGGCATTGCTGAGTGAAGACTCTCGTCAAACTTAAGAAGAATTGGCACGATTAGTGGGAGTGACACAGCAAGATATTTCAAAACGTCTCAAGGCTATGGGCACGATTCAGAAAGAAAGAACGTGGATCCCCTGTGAACTGAAACCGAGAGATGTTGAACGGCGTTTTTGTGTGAATAGTTGCTTCAGAGACAAAAACGGAAGGGATCTGCATCGCATTGTGACCGGGGACGAAAAATGGGTTCATTACGATAACCTAAAGGCAGAAAATCATGGGGATATCTCGTCCAAACCGAATATTCACGACTCCGAGATCATGCTCTGCATTTGGTGGAACCAGCTCGGCGTCGTGTGGTGCAGTATGAGGTGTTAAAATCAAGTGAAACAATCACAGGTGCTCGTTATCGAACGCAGTTAATGCGTTTGAGCAGAGCATTTAAAGAGAAACGGCCGCAATAGAGCGAGAGGCACGATAACGTGATTTTGCAGCACGACAACCCTCGACCCACGTTGTAAAGGAGGTCAAAATGTACTTGGAAACGTTAAAATGGGAGGTCCTACCCCACTCGCCGTATTCTTCACACATTGCTCCCTCTATCACCTGTTTAGATCAATGGCGCATGGCCTGGCTGACGAAAAGTTCTGAACTCGTGAAGAAGTAGGAAATTGGATCTATTCTTGGAACGTTTCAAAAGATGAACAACTTTTTCGACGCTGGATTCGTACAGTGCCCGAAAGATGGGAGAACGTATTGGCCACCGGTCGAAAATACCTTGAATGATACAAGTGTAATCAATTTTTTTTCTCTAAAGCCTCAAATGTTGGGGAAAAACGGGGGAAGCAAAGTTGTACACCTTGTAAACAAATTTATGCCGGTCCTGGTATCAGATTTTCAAATGTCGCATCGGTAGTACATCTATACCTTTTACAGTTAAGTTGAATTTCAGGAATAAATTTCAGTATTTCACAGTGCTTGTAGAGATATTTACACGGCTTGGAAATTGCTATGTTGGTACTCAGATCTAAAACTCCGGGAATGACGAGGATCGTAAGACGACAACATGTTAATATGTAACTCTTTAGAAGGTTTGCTCCATAACGAACGTTGTATAATATATACAGGGTGTTACAGAAAGGTACGGCCAAACTTTCAGGAAACATTCATCACACACAAAGAAAGATGATATATTATGTGGACATGTGTCCGGAAACGCTTACTTTCCATGTTAGAGCTCATTTTATTACTTATCTTCAAATCACATTAATCATGGAATGGAAACACACAGCAACAGAACGTACCAGCGTACCTTCAAACACTTTGTTACAGGAAATGTTCAAAATAACCTCCGTTAGCGAGGATAAATGCATCCACCCTCCGTCGCATGGAATCCCTGGTGCGCTGATGCAGCCCTGGAGAATGGCGTATTGTATCACAGCCGTCCGCAATTCGAGCACGAAGAGTCTGTATATTTGGTAGACAAGAGCTTTCAAATGCCCCCATAAATGAAAGTCAAGAGGGTTGAGGTCAGGAGAGCGTGGAGGCCATGGAATTGGTCCGCTTCTACCAATCCATCGGTCACCGAATCTGTTGTTGAGAAGCGTACGAACACTTCGACTGAAATGTGCAGGAACTCCATATTGCATGAACCACATGTTGTGTCGTACTTGTAAAGGCACGTGTTCGAACAGCACAGTATCCCATATGAAATCATGGCGGTGAATAGAGGAAGTACGAAACTAAAATGAACTCTAACATGGAAATTAAGCGTTTCCGGACAGATGTCCACATAAGATCTTTTCTTTATTTGTGTGTGAGGAATGTTTCCTGAAAGTTTGGCCTTACCTTTTTGTAACACTCTGTATAATATGAGTCGACCAAAAAGTTCCGTTTTAGGGCGTTGCTGCAGCATATATATAACGTAACTTGACTTATATGTGGGTATATAAACAGTAAGATCCAGGCAAGGGATTAGTGTGGTATCCCTTTCTATCCGACGTGTGTTCGGTAAATGTCTAAACGTGGCATATTACCAAATGCGTCGAAAAGGGACCAACGTGCTGTTATTGTTTCCTTCACTGCCGAAGGATAAGCAGCGGTTGACGCCCTTCAGAGAATGAAGAATGCGTGCGCTAAGGGCTGCTGGTGCTTCACGATAACGTACGTCTCCACATTGCACATGCCGTGACGCATTTGTGCCAACTACTGATCTCTGCCCCATGTGATTGTCATACCTTTCGTCCCTTCAGAAAAGCCACTGAAGGATGGACGATGTGTAGCACGCAGCAACGGACTTCTTCACGCAGCAGGACACCGTGTTTCATCAACATGGTGCACCGATGGGGCGAGTACCTCAATGCTGACGGGGATTTCGCCGGATTGAAATATCGTTTCTGGATTGTACGGCCTTCGAACAGAAACATTTTGATCAACCCTTATATGAAGACCTTATCTTCATAATGTTTCCGTGTATGTATTGGAGTAAGTAAAAGTCGTAAAACATAAACGCTCCTTTTGTGTAAGAACCAGACGCTGTGGACAGAAACGGAGACTCATTTGTTACAAAAGGGTGAAAAACATTTTTCAGGAATCGTCAGGAAACTATTCTTCCTGCCAAACTAACATTCTCTCTTCTTCTGTTGCGGAAGCAGTGAACTAAATGGCCCATAATGAAACAAGAACCAGGAAATCATTGTAGAACTGTAGCTGTGTCGCCTGTAAAAAGGACTGTCAGTACGTTTCACCTGGCCAGATGCAAAAACTTTAATAATCGCATTAAAACTACGAATTTCGTAAAAATTACACTAACTACGTATTACAAGAGTAATACTAATATAATTCGTTTAGTTGTTAAAATGAGTGCTTGATTTTTAATTACAAATGAGAATAACTGCAAATGTCAGCTCCTCTTCACATCGTGTTTAATGATAGAAACTCAGATTTTCGTCTACGTCTACATCATACTGCGCAAGCCACCTAATTGTGTGTGACGGGGGGTACTTACGGTACCACTATCTGATCCCTCCAGCCCTGTTCCACTCGCGAATACTGCGTGGGCAGAATGATTGACTGTAAGCCTCTGTATTGGCTCTAAGATCTGTAATTTTCTCCGCGTGGTATGTGGAGGGAGGTAATATGTTGTCCGACTCCTCCTGAAAAGTGCTGTCCCGAAATTTCTGTAGTAAATCTCTCCGTGATGCACAACGCCTCTTTTGTAACGTCTGCCAGTGGAGTTTGTTTAGCATCTCCGTGATAGTCTCTCGCCAGCTAAACGATCCCGTGACGAAACGCGCCGCTCTTCGTTGGAACTTCTGTCCTAACTGACAGGGATCCCAGATGGATGGACAATACTCAAGAATCGGGCGAACAAGCGCCTTATAAACCACTTCGTTCGTTGCTGAGTTAGACTGATCGCAAGAATCGTAAGGAAATAGGAGTCTGGTGTCTGCTTTTCCCATTATTTCTTTTACGTGGTCATACCACTTAAGGTCGCTCTGGATAGTTACGCCTATCGGATATTTTACGGCATATGCTATTTCCAGGTGCTTGTCATCAATGGTATAGCTGTGTAGTTGCGGATTTCTTTTCCTACTTATATGCAATGTTACATTTATTTACGTTCAGGGTCAACGGTCAGAGCCTGCACCACTCATCGAATTTGTGCAGGTCGTTATGCAAATTCGTACCATCTTGTGGCGTTGCTACTATGGTATAGACAACTGCATCATCTGCGAATAGCCTTGAAAGGCATCCCACGCTTATATATATATAGTGTAAACAGCAACGGTGCTATAACACGTCCCTGTGGTACTCTGCATATTACCTTTACATCTGCCGATTTTGTTCCGTTCCCCTTCATGTGGCTTACGTTGTTAGTTATTGGTGAAACCTGCTAGGCAAGAGAAAGCAGGATTTGGTTACGCTTGTGGACGGGGCCGTTATACACAATTTATTTTAAACCAGTAACTCCATACTCAACAATAAATAAAAAATATCACACGTTAATAATGAAGAAGTAAACAACTGTCTAAAAAAGAGTTTTCAGTGTGTTAGAATTTAGCAAATCACCATTAAATACAGATACAGCAGATAATGTTTTAAAAGCAAGCCACTGTGATCTGGGCAGAATGTCTTACACGCCAGGAATGGCAATATATTAAGAATTGTATAAGAACTAGCTGCAATTCACAACTTACTGGTATTGGAATATTAAAGGTAAGTCGCCACAAACACAGCAGAAGGCATCAGAGGCCAGGAATGACAAATTAGAATTTTAAGGCAGATGGCCACAATCACGCCAGGAACGGCAATAATATAAAAAAGTTTAGAAATCTGCTGTAAAACAGCAAAAACAATAGCAAAGGTTAATTAAAAAACAACGCTTTCAAAGTTAACCAACCACTGAACGCTACACTGCTAGATTTATTCCAGAAGGTGACCAGAACTATTAAGTAGACATATATAACCTCTAATGTAGGCATTACAAGGTATTGTAGTAAATAATACAATACTAAAACACAAGGACCAGTACATAAGTTCCCTAAAGGGTACTGAGGCAGATTATACCCGCAGAAGGCGTGGGCTGAAGGAGCGTAACACAGAACTATTGGCCATCAGTCCTTTTGGAACACACATGTCTTACAAGAACCAAGGGGCCACAGACGGTGCTCCAGGAATCGACCTCAGAGAAGCTCCGGCAACAAACACTTTCGCGAGCGATGAGATTGACAGCCAAGAGTTGCATTCACTTCACGAGATGGTAATTCAGACGAATGACTAATGGTAATTTTGGTGAAGCTACCTGACGTCTGATAAACCAAATGCAACGATGGAACAATACGCCAAAGCTGGAACCGGCAGTCTGCATTACGTCCCCAGAATACTGTGTTTAGAGCCCCCGGAACGAGAAAGCAATCACTACAACCGGAGTAGAAGAATCACCAGCCGGCCTACGATCAAGAAAACTTCCAAAACTACGCGCTTTACTGGACAGCAGAGGAAAGGCGAGGAAACTTACACTGCCGTTACGCACACTAACCCCCAGGGTAGGTAACTGGGACGTTAGCGGCCACCAGGCAAAAAAAAAAAATTACCGTTTGTTGAACTTAACAAATTGTAACAAGTTGAACGCAGTAAATAGTAATAAGAAGCTAATCAGATCTGCCTTTCCCAAGCACTCCACTCGCTACTCTTCGCGTCGGCGAAACTACGAGCAGCAACACGAACCCAAGTCACTGGAGAATCGCGAGATATCACATTGGTGGAGGTTTCTGTACATGGATTGAAATGCACTGACCTTAAAGCTTGCTGGATCCGGTTTACGACGAGGTCGTACTCCCTCGTGAACACAGCCCTTCCATCCGGCAGTCCATGCGTACCGCCAGCGGCCCCGACGTGTTCTGGCACTGTGCGGGCCTGGCTCCTCCTGAGTCCCCAACCGAACTGGCCAACTCACACGACCCAGAAAACCAACGACGTCGCCCCAAAGATGGGGCAACAGTTACTACATATCGATAACAGCCGCAGCTGCCACTAGCTGGCATGCAACCCTTGCGAAACCGAGTGGCGCCAGTCAACACGAGAAGCTGACAAACAAACTCAACCGTGCCAACTAAACGATACCGTCTGGCCCCAAACAGAGGGCGAAAACTGTACGTTGTAGAACAGCACCAACGTGACCGCAGCACGGCTCAGTTGGTGTCACACGCAAGCGTGGTGGAGGCAGGGCGTGCATTGTGGAGGAGGAAATTATAGTTTAACGTCCCGTCGACAACGAGGTCATTAGAGACGGAGCACAAGCACGAATTAGGGAAGGATAGGGAAGGAAATCGGCCGTGCCCTTTCGAAGGAACCATCCCGGCATCTGTGTGAAGCGATGTAGGGAAATCACGGAAAACCTAAATCAGGATGGCCGGACACGAGTTTGAACCGTCATCCCCCGAAAGCGAGTCCAGTGTGCTAACCACTGCGCCACCTCGCTCAGTGGCGTGCATGGTCTGTATGTAGACAGTCCACGTGACCACTGCCTAAGTCTGACGTCAGCGTGCAATAATCACTCACAGACAGCACGCCGCAGCAGTGGCAGTGGAGGGTACATGAAAGATGTCAAGGGAAGCGGAAAACAATACAGTCGTTGAAACTTCCTGACAGATTAAAACTATGTGCCAGACCGAGACTCGAACACGGGACCTTTGCCAGTCGTTGACATAATCTACATCTACATCTACATCCATACCCTGCAGCCACCTGACGGTGTGTGGCGGAGGGTACCCTGAGTACCACTATCGGTTCTCCCTTTCTATTACAGTCTCGTATTGTTCGTGGAAAGAAAGACTGTCGGTATGCTTCTGTGTGGGCTCTAATCTCTCTGACTTTATCCTCATGGTCTCTTCGAGAGATATACGTAGGAGGGAGCAATATACTGCTTGCTCTTCGGTGAAGTATGTTCTCGAAACTTTAAAAGCCCGTACCGAGCTACTGAGCATCTCTCCATCTTCCACTGGAGTTTATCATATCTGTATCGCTTTCGCGATTACTAAATGATCCTGTAACGAAGCGCGCTGCTCTCCGTTGGATCTTCTCTATCTCTTCTATCAACCCTATCTGGTACGGATCCCACACTGCTGAGCAGTATTCAAGCAGTGGGCGAACAAGCGTACTGTAACCTACTTACTTTGTTTTCGGATTCCGTTTCCTTAAGATTCTTCCAATGAATCTCAGTCAGGCATCTGCTTTACAGACTATCAAATTTATATGATCATTCCATTTTAAATCACTCCTAATGCGTACTCCTACGGTGCTACTTGTGGGCTTGAGCAGTAGGCGCCCGCTTCCTGCGCCCGTGGCGACTGCTGTTTGCCATTCACTGGCGACGAAGGGTGGAGTTTGCACGCCAGTACTGCAACTGGACGTCCACCGAGTGGCCTTTTCAGGTAAATCACGTTTTACGCTTCATCTGAATGAGACATCTGAAAGCAGGTACCTTTCAACAGTCATCGGAATGGTCCAGGCGGGGGAGGGGGTGATGGGAAGGGGGGGGGGGGGCAACGTTATGACCTGGATATCTTTCCGTGGCCTTCCGTGGGTGATATCGTCATTCCGGAAGGCACAGTCGATCATAACATGTATGCATCCACCACTGTGAACCGTGTCGACTTCTATATGCAGCTCGTTTTTCCTCAGCACCACTGCATCTATCATCAGTACAATGCAACTTGTCACACAGTTGGCAGTGTACGTGTGTAGTTCGAAGAGGACCAGGTCACCAAACTCCACGGATTTAAAACCAGTCGAGAATCTGGGGGACCACTTGGATCCGTGTGTTCGCACCACGGATCCTCAACCTGGATACCTATTGCAGCTCGTCTCGCAATTGGAGTTGTGGTTGCATCAGAACACGATTACTGACCCCGTGGAGTGCGAAAAAAGTAAACAATATTATTAAAATGGCTCAAATGGCTCTGAGCACTATGGGACTTAACCCTAGAACGTAGAACTACTTAAACTTCACTAACCTAAGAAATCACACACATCTATGCCCGAGGCAGGACTCGAACCTGCGACCGTAGCAGCCGCGTGTTTCCGGACTGAAGCGTCTATAACCGTTCGACCACAGAGGCCGGCAAAACCTGACGTCCTGCTATGACTAATGTACAATGAGGGGCAAAATAATAATTTAGGCAAAATAATAATTTAGAGTCCAAGAACAGAGCATTACCAATGCCCAAGTTCAGAAGAGCCTGTATTCACATCTCAGCGATTTGTGGAGATTCAGCTTGCTGTTTACGACTGCAAATAGAAGCAACACAATAGTTAGGATATAGTATTTGTCAAGATACATTGCAATTTAACTCATCCTTTCGCTTCGTTTGGAAATCATTATTCGAACTCGTAGACACGGTCGAAATATAAGAATTCCACGTCGGTAGAATTACTGCGACCAAAGTTGGCCGTCAGTGACGGACCGGCGAGGACGCGTCGTCGCCGCCCCGCCGGCCTCGTGGCGTTCGCGAGCGCGAGACGCTTACTACAAGCTCACTGCAATGACATGACGAACTCATTTAGGAAGAACACTACCAAGATTACATTCCAAGCCGAATATCTGAGACCGCGAGCACACGAAGTAGAAAACTTGTTGCGTGACGAACTGCGTCTAGATCCAAAGGACACAACTGGTATTCACTTTTAGCACACAGCCAGCGTAGTCAATATTTAGATGATTGACGAAGAACAGTGCACTGCCGACAAACCACAGTTTACGTACTTTGATGGACTTACCGGCGCTGATACCGCTGAACACGCAGGCAGGGGTGTAAGGCCACTTTCTGAGGTATCCACGAAGTCCGTTATCCCCCCCTCTCAAGTATATATATATATATATATATATATATATATATATATATATATATATATATATATATATATATATGGTATCTGTTCTCTTGGACATGTCCGAAAGAACAGATACCATCGCTGACCATGCAGCTCGTTAGAATGATATTGCAATGAAATGAACACCCATAGCTGCTTACAGGCGTTGACATACGTCAACGGGGGCAGATGAAAATGTGTGGCCCGTACCGGGACTCGAACCCGGGATCTCCTGTTTACATGGCAGACGCTCTATCCATATGAGCCACCGAGGGCACAGAGGATAGTGCGACTGCAGGGATTTATCTCTGGCACGCCTCCTGCGAAACCCACATTCTCAACGTATTGTCCCGCACTACATTCGTTGTGTCCCCGCCCATTATACTCATTCCTCACGGCGCATTGGCGATTCCCGTAAGAGTTCGGGCACTGTTCGTGCATTCGCACAATGTGGATTTCGCAGGAGGCGTGCCAGAGGTAAATCCCTGCAGTCGCGCTATCCTCTGTGCCCTTGGTGGCTTAGATGGACGCCGGCACGGTAGCTCAGCGTGCTCGGTCAGAGGGTTAGCTGCCCTCTGTATTAAAAAAAAACTGAGATAATCGAGCAACAACGAACTTAAACGGATGGCTTACGACGTCCGCCCCGAGCAGATGCAACGAACAAAATGAAAATGAGATGTCGTACAATTATCGCGTACGATGGACAACCGGGCACATGCTCAGGAAGCAGCCAGGAGAGTCACATTCGCTCTGATTATTTGCAGGGGCGGATCGCCAAGAGTCCTTCAAGAGAAGCGGCACAGCACGTTCCTCCATCGATCCTGCCAGTTACTTATGTACATCTGCGACGTCGTGCGGCGGGGATCGGGACATGCTGCCACCGCAGGCGGGCGAAGACGCTGTTGATGAGCCACATACGGTCCTCCTTATGCAGACGGAGTCGCCTGATTGACCTGAACAGCAATCGTCACCTCACAACGAGCGGCTGGATGTTGATTCACGAGTCGTGCCAACCCGAACTTTCCTGTCTGAAGGCGCCGAGGCACGGAGGCACGCCGTCTCGGGACTGTCTCTTGTGGGCAGGGGCAAACGATCACACCGATGTCGACAGTGTCGTGGATGTCCGTGCTCCAGAGTTGTCGACCGACGCTGCTCACTCTTAGGAACTGCCACGACGGACTTTTCTTCTTGCTGACACTAGTGCGGGGATGGAGGGGCGATGGAACACCGACGCAGCCGCGAGGAATCGTAACAAGAGGGGCTTCTTTGATAGCCGATGAACCACACCGACAGCCTCTCTCCAGTAACTCGTGGGCGGACGACTCTCAGGTGGGCACACCACATGCAGAAGAGGGGGAGTTACATCATCCTACCCATCTCCTGCGGACAACATGGTAATGGTAACGTCAGGGTGGCGTGCGGGTGAGCGAACCTGTCGCCACCGGGTGCACCGATGACTGACTCTGCCGTCGAGGGCGAACGACAGTCATGTCGATTCGTGAAGATTAACATCAATATCATCCAGTTGCGCGAGAATCTTGCATTGTTACGCGACACACTTTATTCAGCCGACACTGAGGTGGCCTTATTGCAGGAAATATACATTCTTGGCTTCCAGGACATCTCTGGATGCACGACATGCGTTGGATACAGGCAGTGGCCCCGCAAAACTTTTCAAAGAAAGTTTAATAGCGACCGATATAAGTTACCTATCAAATGCCAGGGGCATGGCTCTTATAATCCCAGAGATACTCCTCGCCAATGATTACGCAGCGTCCGGTACCAACAAAAGGCGTGAACGTTCCTCAGTTCTTTACTGAGGAATTAACACAGTTATGCCCAGGCAGGATAGATGATATGGTGATCAGGGGCAGTTTTATTGTACAATTCGCTATGACCAAATTCCTCAGCATACACTACGCCCAGAACTCGGCACTGTCATTTGCGAGCTCGATTAGATAGACACTTGGATCATCATCTGTGCTGATAGGGTTTCGCGCACTTTACGGGACATTAATCAGGCAGAATTAAAAGGATGTATACATCCCGCTCTCTCGAGGATGCGGTCAAGGCAGCCGAGTTGTGGCCAGCTGCATTTACTGATCACACTGCTTACGCCTGTACCATCAAGCTTCGACGACAACTACTATGGCGTAGGCGCTGCCCGCTTACCTGATCTCACCGGAATGTCAACCGGCAGTTGGAGACACGTGTAGACTGTGCCTACTTAAACCTAACTAACCTAAGGACATTACACAACACCCGGTCATCACGTCGCAGAGAAAATCCCTGACCCCCCCCCCCCCCCCCCCCCGGGAATCACAGAGTTTTACTACGCCATCCTCAGGTATTGTTCCGTTATGCGACAAACACGGGCTCGACAGATGACTGTCAACCGAGCACGTCAACACTGTGAAGGGACCATCATTTGAACTCGTCAAATGGTTGGAATCATCAACGACTGCCCCCCATATCCCACGTTGTTTTTGTTGGAGTCTTCAGTCCTGAGACTGGTTTGAAGCAGCTCCTTATGCTTCTCTATCCCTCTGAATCTCCTTAGTGTATTCATCTCTTGGTCTCCCTCTACCATTTTTACTTTCCACGCTGCCCTCCAATACTAAATTGGTGATCCTTTGATCCTACCAACCGATCCCTTATTCTAGTCAAGTTGTGCCACAAACTTCTCCCCAATTCTATTCAATACCTCCTAATTAGTTATGTGATCTACCCATCTAATCTTCAGCATTCTTCTCTAGCACCATATTTCGAAAGCTTCTATTCTCTTCTTGTCTAAACTATTTATCGTCCATGTCTCACTTCCATACATGGCTACACTCCGTACAAATACTTTCAGAAAAGACTTCCTGACACTTAAATCTATATTTGATGTTAACAAATTTCTCTTCTTCAAAAACGCTTTCCTTGCCATTGCCAGTCTACATCTTATATCCTCTCTACTTGGACCATCATCAGTTATTTTGCTCCCAAAATAGCAAAACTCCTTTACTACTTTAAGTGTCTCTTTTCCTAATCTAATACCTTCAGCATCAACCGACTTAATTCGAACACATTCTATTATCCTCGTTTGGCTTTTGTTGATATAATCTTTTATCCTCCTTTCAAGACACTATCCATTCCCCACAACTGCTGTTCGTAGTCCTTTGCTATCTCTGAGGTTTGCCGATGACATTGAGATGAAATAAATACATAAATCTATACTCGATGTTAACAAATTTCTCTTCTTCAGAAATGGTTACCTTGCCATTGCCAGTCTACATCTTATATCCTCTCTACTTCGAACATCATCTGTTATTTTACTTCCTAAATAGCAAAACTCCTATACTACTTTAAGCGTCTCATTTCCTAATCTAATTCCCTCAGCGTTACCCGACGTAATTCGACTACATTCCATTATCATCGTTTTGCTTTTGTTGGTTTTCACCTTATATTTTCCTTTCAAGACACTATCCATTCCTTTCATTTGCTCTTCCAAGTCCTTTGCCCTCTCTGACAGAATTACAATTTCATCGCCGAACCTCAAAATAAAAATTCGGAGTATGTATTAAAATCCATGGAGAAGAAATAAAAACTTTGTTTACTTCACTGCTTACTCAATATACAGATTGAATAACATCGGGGAGAGGCTACAAACCTGTCTCACTCCCTTCCCAACCACTGATTCCCTTTCATGCCCCTCGACTCTTATAAATGCCATCTTGTTTCTGTACAAATTGTAAATAGCCTTTCGCTCCCTGTATATTACCCATGCCACCTTCAGAAATTCAAAGAGAGAAAACTTTTGACAGTGTTGACTGGAATACTCTAAGGAAAGGCCAACCTACGTTTCTAGCTTTTGTAGACATAATCTATTTTCTAAGATAAGTCGTAGGGTCAGTATTGCCTCACGTATTCCAATATTTCCTAACTGATCTTCCCTGAGGTCGGCTTCTACCAGTTTTTCCATTCGTCTGTAAAGAATTCGCGTTAGTATTTTGCTGCCATGACTTACTAAACTGATAGTTCGGTAATTTTCACATTTGCCAACACGTGCTTTCTTTGGGATTGGAATTATTATATTCTTCTTGAAGTCTGAGGGTAATTTTTCTGTCCCATGCATTTTGGTCACCAGATGGTAGTTTTGTTAGGCTTGGCTCTCCCAAGGCTGTCAGTAGTTCTAATTGAATGTTGTCTACTCCTGGGGCCTTATTTCGACTTAGGTCTTCCAGTGCTTTGTCAAACTCTTGATGCAGTATCATATCTCCTATTTCAACTTCATCTACATTTTCCTCCTGTTGTATGATATTGTCCTCAAGAACACCGCCCTTGTATAGACCCTCTATATACTCCTTCCACATTTCTGGTTTCCCTTCTTTGCTTAGAACTGCGTTTCCATCTCAAATCTTGAAATCCATGCAAGTGGTTCTCTTTTCTCCAAAGGTCTCCTTAATTTTCCTGTAGGCAGTGTCTATCTTTCCCCTAGTGACTATCACGACAGCTGTCCCGCAGAAATATGTGGACGGCAATCAGCGCAAAGCGTGTGGCACGTGGTGTCCACTCACAAGCAAATATTATGTTAGGCCGAATTATGACAATGGTATGATGCACACAGGAGTAAAAAACAAACCAGTTTGAGATGGGCTATAGTACCGTGTATACACGTATTCTGGGTCTGGTGCACAAGCCATGGACTACTTGGGTTGAGTTTAACGTGAGCTACTGATGTGTTTGGCTTTATTTAGGGCTGTCCACATGTTTCGCTTTCGTTCCTAAGTACAGTGTGCCTGGTGGTTCATAAAGAAAGTTTGCTTCACTCCAGACTTACGTCCATTGTTATTCCGTGGTCACGTGATCGGACGACATGCTCATATCACTGAGGCCTGTATGCCCTCAACGTGCACTCCTGTGAGAACATCATTTACCGCATTCACCAGCTAGTAGACATTGTAAATAGATTTCATTTGCCGGTTACTTGTTTACTCTTTTGTGCAGAGTCAATGTATTTATGGCAAACAAACCTCATCAAGTTCCATCGCCATGCCATCACTTTATCCTTGTCCCTCAACACAGTACAGGTGTACAGCAATAAAGCTAGTTCACTGCGCAACTGGCATGTGAGCAACAATATTAGCCTGTTCCGTCTTCACTGGTGATCCAGATGTGATCTGTGCATAACATTTGGTGAAGAACTTTCGCTGATGTCTGTGACATGGAACCATTAGGTGACAAACCATTGAGTTTTTTGTAATAAGCCTCTGCATCCTTACATTTGTCCTATAGCCATCCCTGCTTAGCCATTTTGCACTTCCTGTCGATCTCATTTTTGAGACGGTTATATTCCTTTTTGCCCGCTTCATTTACTGCATTTTTATATTTTCTCCTTTCATCAATTAAATTCAATATATCTTCTGTTACCCAAGGACTTTTACTAGCCCTCGTCTTTTTACTTACTTGATCCACTGCTGCCTTCACTACTTCGTCCCTCAAACCTACTCATTCTTCTTCTACTGTATTTCTTTGCCCTATTCCTCTCAATTGTTCCCTTATGCTCTCCTTGAAACTCCTTACAACCTCTGGTTCTTTCAGTTCATCCAGATCCCATCTCCTTAAATTCCCACCTTTTTGCAGTTTATTGAGTTTTAATCTACAGTTTATAATCAATAGATTGTGGTCACAGTCCACATCTGCCCCTGGAAATATCATACAATTTAAAACCTGGTTCCTAAATCTCACGCATCGAGTGGCAGCTCGAATTCTGCGTACGACATCCCGTGTCCTATCAATTGATGAGTCATCGATAGGTGGGACGCATAATATCCGCTCCGCCCTGTGCCGCTGATTGCCCTCGCTAAGGTGCGTCGCGTATCGGGAGCTCTGGCTGTGATGTTCGTCAAGCATTTGATTGCGTCAGTCATACGTACTAAACTGCTGTTCTTCAGAATAAGCATTACCCCGACGCTTCCTCCGAGGTGTTACTCGTCTCCTACGTGGCGCAACAGGGAAAGCGCTTGTCAACGTTAGACTGTCGAACACCTTGTAAATTCGCCGCTGTGTTACACAGGTACGCCTATTATGGACAATACTGTACGCCTTGCAGTAGAACCTTTGTTGTGCGGGCTGCGACACCGCCTCACGGGTTTGTCTCTTGGTGGCTTCTTTTTTAGGTGCACTGCGTATGCTGATGATCTGATGTTACCTCTTCGTGACGAACGTGATGTGCGCAAATCATTGGATTGGTTAGCCACTTCGAAGCTTCGAGATGCCGTGTAAATGTACATAAATCAATGGTTTTGAACACTGGCGTGGGATGACACCTGCGAGGGTGGCACTGCGCGATAAAATCCGTTGTCTCGGTATCGACTTCACGGACTACATCTCACGCACGACCACCATCAATTATCGGAGTCTCTTGCAAGTGCTGGGCTTGTGGATCTTCGTCTTCGTGTGTAGGACCTACATCAACGGACCGAATATGTTAACGTCTATCGGGCATCACGAATTCCGCACGTAGCGCAAACACTACCGATGCCTAAACACATAGCTCGGAGCATCGTCGCCGCATTCGGTTCCTTTGTCAGCGCTGGAATGATATTAAAGGTTCGATATTACTCCGTCACTCTTCCGAAAGAACGAGGCGGACTTGGCCTTGTCAGTGTTCACTATCGAGCAGTATTTCTCTTCGTTAGTTTGCACCGCAGGCTTTGGCGACGATGACCGACCAGCCTCACCGGCCTACTGACGGATGGCCTGGCACCGTGTTCCCTTGACCCTCAGGTCAGACACGGGTGCCCTTTTCCTGCTTTGGCAGGCTTTACCTGGAGTACGGCAACCTCCCCGTCTCTCGCTTACCAACAGCCAGTCACCTGCCGCACACTACTTCGCCGCCGGTCGCTTAATGTCGTCGAATTGACGTGTCCTACCGTGCACTGGAACGTAGTATGGTGCACTGTCAACGCGGTGACTCTCGATCCTGGTGTACGTTCGACCTGGTATTCGAGGGACTCTCCGTAGGACCCATCTTGCAGATTCGCCTTATGTGTGAACTGCAACGTCTAGAATACAGACCAACACCGGCTCCGTTGTGGGCCAGTGGAAGAGATCTGGTGTTTTGAGCGTCAAAGTCTGGCTCTCTTTTTACGTATGTCACCCTCTTATGCCGATTCCCGCACTCTACTCTACCCGGACGATGTTTATTATCCGAGGAGGAAACACAACGCTGTCACGTAGATACAGTGCATGTAATACAGGTATTAAAACATCGATATCTAAGCCTCTTGTGGCGGTAATACAACACTAATGCTGTAGGTAGATAATAAATTTAAACAAATTTAAAGAAATTAATACAAATTTACAGAGATTATATTCGAAGTGAATTGGAAACACGCTACTAACTCCCATCGGCTGCTAGAGCAAATTTCGTGAGCAGAGTGGATGGTTGTAGTGCTATAGTCGTTAAAAAAAAAGATTTATGTCTAGTTCATGTAATACAGTTATTCATATCTCAGCCTGTTGTGGCGGTAGCATAAAACTAATGCAGCAGATAGGCAATAAATTTATAAAAATTTGAACAAATTATATTCGAATTGAAAGGAAACACCATACTAACTCTCATCAGCTGCAAGAATAAAGTGTTAGAGCAAATTTCGTGAACATTCTCAAAGACGGTGGCGAACACACTTGAGGGTTGTAGAGGTTCTAATTGTTTAAATAAGGACTTATGTCCAGTGCAAGTAATAGAGCTATCGATATCTTAGCCCCCTATGGCGGCAACACGACAATAATGCTGTAGGTAGATAATAAATTTAAACAAATTATATCCGAATTGAATGAGCAGGCTCTAGTGGAGGCAACACAACACTAACTCCCATGATTTGTGGGAGTAAGCTCTTAGAGGCAGTACCACAATCCTCTTGGAAAATGCACGTTAATTTCGCTCTAACTGCTTAATAAGGACTTATGTGTAGAGTTGAATGATTTGATGTAACATACCGACAACCTATATCTCAGCCTCGTGGTGGTAACACACTAATGCCGTAGGTAGATAATAAATTTAAAGAAATCTAATCAAATTTAAACATATTTAAACAAATTTATAAAAATTATATTCGAATTGAATGACAATATCATAATAACTTGCATCAGCTGCAGGAGTAAGCTCTTAGAGGAAAATTCGTGAACATTTGACAAGAGCATGGCGAAAACACTTGATAGTGGTACTACCTCTAATGGTTTTAATAAAGACTTATGCCTACTTCCTAGGAAGAGTTGACTTAGGTTAGTGGAGATAGCCAATTCTTTCTCGCCATTTTTTTAGGTTAGTAGAGGTAGCGCAATTGAGCTATCATCCCTCCAAAAGCCACTATCTTGGATAACGGTAATCGTGTCATCAGCTAACATCAATCGCGTTATCAGTTGCCCCACTACTTGAAGTTACTCATTCTGAAACACTAAATTTTGAAAGTAACGTTAAATGTAATGCAAAAAAAGACGTTCAGTAACCTCAGTGTAACTTAATGCAAAATTTAGAAAACGGCAAGCATTTATTTTTGACTATTGAAAGATTGAACTGAATTACCTTTAAGCATATGAGAAATAGGTTTCACTTTTAAAATAACAACAATCAAATAAATACCAAGGTAGCAGAAGTCACTCTCTAAGGTTAATACAGAGTAAATGAAAGGTCTTTCAGTGCTCTCTCAAACTCTTCACGCAGTATCGTATCTCCCATTTCATGTTGATCTACATACTCTTCCATTTCCATAATATTGTCCTCAAGTACATCGCCCTTGCGTAGACCCTCTATATACTCCTTCCACCTTTCTGCTTTCCCTTCTTTGCTTAGAACTGGGTTTCCATCGGAGCTCTTGATATTCATGCAGTTGGGTCTCTTTTCTCAAACGGTCTCTTTAATTTACCTGTAGGCAGTATCTATCTTCCCCCAAGTGAGATAAGCCTCCACATCCTTACATTTGTCCTGTAGCCATCCCTGCTTAGCCATTTTGCACTTCCTGTGGTTCTCATTTTGAGACGTCTGTATTCCTTTTTGCCTGCTTCATTTTCTGCATTTTTATATTTTCTCCGTTCATCAATTAAATTCAATATTTCTTCTGTTACCCAAGGATTTCTGCTAGCCCTTGTCTTTTTACCTACTTGTCCTCTACTGCATTCACTATTTCATCCCTCAAAGCTACCCACTCTTCATCTACTGTATTTCTTTCCCCCATTCCTTTCAATTGTTCCCTTATGCTCCCCCTGAAATTCTGTACAACCTCTGGTTTAGTCAGTTTATCCAGGTCCCATGTACTTAAATTTTCACCTTTTTGCAGTTTCTTCAGTTTTAATCTACTGTTCACAACCAATAGATTGTGGTAAGAGGCCACATCTGCCCCTGGAAATCTCTTAGACTATACAACGGTAAGATACAACTTAAAACCTGGTTCCTAAATCTCTATCGGATACCTGCTAGTATCGCCAGGATTCTTCCATGTATACAACCTTCTCTTACGATTCTTGAACCATGTGTTGGCTTTGATTAAGTTGTGCTCTGTGCGAAATTCTACCAGGCTGCTTCCTCTTTCATTTCTTACCCCCCATTTACATCTACATGACTACTCTGCAATTCACATTTACGTGCTTGGCAGAGGGTTCATCGAACCACATTCATTCTATCTCTCTACCATTCCACTCCCGATCAGCGCGCGGGAAAAACGAGCACCTAAATCTTTCTGTTCGAGCTCTAATTTCTCTTAATTTATTTTGATGATCATTCCTTCCTATGTAGGTTGGGCTCAACAAAATATTTTCGCATTAGGAAGAGAAAGTTGGTGACCGAAATATGGTAAATAGATCTCGCCGCGACGGAACACGTCTTTGCTTTAATGACTTCCATCCCAACTCGCGTATCATATCTGCCACACTCTCTCCCGTATTACGCGATGATACAAAAGGAGCTGCCATTTTTTGCACCCTTTCAATGTCCTCCGCCAATCCCACCTGGTAAGGATCCCACACCGCGCAGCAATATTCTAACAGAGGACGAACGAGTGTAGTGTAAGCTGTCTCTTCAGTGGATTTGTTGCATCTTCTAAGTGTCCTGCCAATGAAACGCAACCTTTGGCTCGCCTTCCCGACAATATTATCTATGTGGTCCTTCCAACTGAAGTTGTTGATAATTTTAACACCCAGGTACTTAGTTGAATTGACAGCCTTGAGAATTGTACTATTTATCGAGTAATCGATTTCCAGAAGATTTCTTTTGGAACTCATGTGGATCACCTCAGACTTTTCGTTATTTAGCAACTGCCACCTGCCGCACCATATAGCAATCTTTTCTAAATTGCTTTGCAACTGATACTGGTCTTCGGATGACCTTACTAGACGGTAAATTACAGCATCATCTGCGAACAAAATAAGAGAACTGCTCAGATTGTCACCCAGGTCATTTATATAGATCAGGAACAGCAGAGGTCCCAGGGCGCTTCCCTGGGGAACATCTGATATCACTTCAGTTTTACTCAATGATTTGCCGTCTATTACTACGAACTGCGACCTTCCTGACAGGAAATCACGAATCCAGTCACACAACTGAGACGATACCCCATAGGCGCGCAGCTTGATTAGAAGGCGCTTTTGAGGAACGGTATCAAAAGCTTTCCGGAAATCTAGAAATACTGAATCAACTTGAGATCCCCTGTCGATAGTGGCCATTGCTTCGTGCGAATAAAGAATTAGCTGCGTTGCACAATAACGATGTTTTCTGAAACCATACTGATTACGTATCAATAGATCGTTCCCTTCGAGGTAATTCATAATGGTTGACGTCGGTTTTCAGTAGGGTTTTGGAGCATATACTGTATTCAATGATACAGGTCTGTTGTTCGATGGATTACTCCTACTACCCTTCTTAAACACTGGTGCGACCTGCGCAATTTTCCAATCTGTAGATACAGATCTATCGGTGAGCCAGCGGTTGTATATGGTTTCTACGTAGGGAGCTATTGTACCAACGTGATCTGAAAGGAACCTAATCGGCATACAATCTAGACCTGAAGACTTGCCCATATCTACTTCTAAGAAACTCATGCTAGCAGCTGTTCGTGTTTCAAATTCTGGAATGTTCTATTCGTCTTACCTGGTAAAGGAAATTCGGAAAACTGCGTTCAGTAAGTCCGCTTTAGCTTCACAATCGTCGGTAACAGTACCATCGGCACTGCGCTACGATGGTATTGACTGCGTCTTGCCGCTTGTGTACTTTACATATGACCAGAATTTCTTCGGATTTTCTACCAAATTTCGAGACAATGTTTTGTTGTGGAACCTATTAAAAGCATATGGCATTGAAGTCCGTGCCAAATTTCGCATGTCTGTAAATTTTAGCCAATCTTCGGGATTTCGCATTCTTCTGAACTTCGCATGCTTTTTCCGTTGCCTCTGCAATAGCGTTCGGCCCTGTTTTGTGTACCATGGGGGATCAGTTCCATCTCTTACCAATTTATGAGGTATGAATATCTCAATTGCTGTTGCTACTATATCTTTGAATTTGAGCCACATCTCGTCTACATTTGCGTAGTCAGTTCGGAAGGAATGGAGACTGTCTCTTAGGAAGGCTTCTAGTGACACTTCATCCGCTTTTATTTTGCGTTTGTTTCTGGTGGATTTGGAAGAAATGGCATTGAGCCTAGCTACAACGACCTTGTGATCACTAATCCCTGTATCAGCCACAAACAGTCCAGAGCTAATAGCATCGTGACTAAGAGGTCAAGTGTGTTTTCGAAACCATTTACAATTCAAGTGGGTTCGTGGACTAACTGCTCGAAACAATTTCGGAGAAAGCATTTAGGACAATCTCGGAATATGTTTTCGCCTACCACCGGTTTTGAACAAGTATTTTTGCCAACATATCGAGGGAAGGTTGAATTCCCCACCAACTATAACCGTTAGAGTGAGGGTATTTATTTGTTACGACACTCAAATTTTCTCTGAACTGTTCAGCAGCTATATCATCGGAGTCTGGGGGTCGGTAGGAGGAGCCAATTCAGTTGTTAAGTATAACCACCACACATACGAATTCGCACTGAGTACCTACTTCGGCTTCACTACAAGATAAACCACTACTGACAGACACAAACAGTCCACCACCAATTCTGCCTAATCTATCTTTCCTGAACACCGTCTAAGACTTCGTAAAAATTTCTGCAGAACTTATTTCAGGCTTTAGCCAGCTTTCTGTACCTATAACGATATCAGCTTCTGTGCTTTTTATTAGCGCTTGAAGCTCAGGGACTTTTCCAGCGCAACTACAACAATTTACAACTATAATTCCGACTGTTCCTTGATCCAAGCACGTCCTGTAATTGCCAAGCACCCTTTGACATTGCAGCCCATCCCGCACTTTCCCGAGGACTTCTAACCTAAAAAACCGCCCAGTCCACGCCACACAGCCTCCGCTACCCGTGTAGCCGCCAGCTGAGTGTAGTGAACTCCTGACCTATTCAGCGGAACCCGAAACCCCACCACCCTATAGCGCAAGTCAAGGAATCTGCAGCCAATACGGTCGCAAAACCGTCTGAGCCTCTGATTCAGACCCTCCACCCGGCTCTGCACCAAAGGTCCGCAGTCGGTTCTGTTAACGATGCTGCAGATGGTGAGCTCTGCCTTCATCTCGTAAGCAAGACCGGCAGCCTTCACCAAATCAGATAGCCGCTGGAATCGAGAGAGAATTTCCTCAGATCCAAAGCGACACACGTCATTAGTACCGACATGTGCCACCACCTGCAGCTGGCTGCACCCTGTGCTCTTCATGGCATCCGGAAGGACCCTTTCCATATCAGGAATGACTCCTCCCGGAATGCACACGGAGTGCACACTGGATTTCTTCCCCTCCTTAGCCGCCGTATCCCTAAGGGGCCCCATTACATCGCCTAACATTGGAGCTCCCAACTACCAGTAAGCCCACCCTCTGCGATTGCCCGGACCTTGAAGGCTGAGAATGATCCTCTGAAACAGGGCAGGCAGCTACATCTGGCTCAGCCAGAGACAGTGCCTGAAACCGGTTTGTCAGACGCACAGGGGAGGCTTTCTGATCAGCCTCCGGGGACGCCTTTCGCTGCCTGCCACGCCTTGGAACGACCTCCCAATCAACCACAGGCGAGGGCTCAGCCCCACTGCGGGCAGCAACCGGGGCAACCACAGCGGCAGACCGATCTGGGGACAGACGGGACGAGGTTGACATCCCCGTGATACCCGAGCCCGGCTCCCCACAGTGGTGCCCATTGGCAACAGCCTCAAGCTGCGCGACCGAAGTCAGCGCCGATTGCAGCTGTGAGCGAAGGGATGCCAAGTCAACCCTCATCCGAACACAGCAATCGCAGTCCCTGTCCATTCTAATCGATGTTTCACAACAGTTACCGAAACACGAGAACGTGCCTAGATAACGCAAGCGGAACACGCAAAGAATATATCAACTAACTTGTACAAATGCCTAACGACTGCGCTACAATCTGCTGAATCAGTTTTGATATTCTTATGACACTCGATTATTGCATAGAAAGGAAAGGGACCCTGCATGGTAATAATGTGTGAGGACAATGCAACACAGGTGTCCTAGAAATTTTAACTTTTGCAAGTTATTATTCAAGTTATTCATACTCTGTGAATGAAATGTTGCTGGTTGAAGCCTCTCTACACTACAATGTTTGTCAATTAACAGTCCTTCGATATTGTAGCTGTGCGGATGACAAGTATGTAGCCGACGACAATGCGGAGCTGCTGTTGCTGCTGCTGCTTGATGAGAGGAACCCCGAGTCGTCTCCAGAGCCACGGATACGTACGGGACAGGCAACAGCTGAAACTGCAGCTTCCCCCGCCTGTCCACTCCTACCGTGCTCTCAGTAATCGCAGGTTAACGAGTGAGGGATGTCTACACTGGCGCGAGTATAGGTACACACCAGGTCGGCCGGAGCGTTCAACAAACACTTCCGCACTCTTTCATGACACAAACTGCTCTGCCTCCCATCTGCACGCCACGCGACAGAGGCTCTCCATGCGCAAAGATAAACATCGGTACAGCTATTATCATTTCGTCGTTGCTATTGATACATCTCAATAAAGCTCCCTTGGCTATTACCCGGCAATTTATAATATTTCTATTATAATTACAATCAATTATATACAGTCAAATTTTTATATAATACGTAATCGAAGTATTGATGTAATTAATTTCTGTAGTGCAGCATATAGCATCAGAATCAAGAGTATAGTGCAAGATATCAACGAAAATTAAACGGCGAAAATTTTGGATGTTGCAGACGGTACTTTGTCTGCATTTTTGGTGTTATACCCTCTATGAGACATGTGTATATTGATGATTACCCGGTACACGCCTGATCACGTGGTACCGTAGACATGCCAGAAAATGGAGAGACACCGAAATCCATTGCAAATAAATACATAAAAAATCACATTTAGACGTCAACTGCTAGGAGTCTCACGCGTACATCCGAAGGACTATCTCATGTATATATGTTTGAGGGAATCCCATCATTCCCAGAGTGACAGGTAGGTATGGCAACTCGCCGGACAATGATGTGACCGCCCAACATTCACCAAGCTTTTGTATGTACAGAAGGACCTCCACTTGCTTTGCCTGTAAGTTAGGACGATAATTGCCCGTGGATGATACTGAGGCCAAGAAGATTTACTAATCATCAAGACACAGTGGTTGCGAATGCTGAGAGATATCGTAAACCAACCATTAACCAGGAAAGGAATCCTTTTACATTGACAATTTTTTTGTGAAATACGTCTTTCTTTATGTGTGTGGCAAAGGCATTGCCCAACCGTAAGGGAAGCTGCTAAGAAGTAATTCAGCTGACTGCTTGTAGAATCCTATCTGGCTAATCAAACGTAAAGAAACGACCACGGTGAATAAAGTGCTCGGAATACTGCTGCATCCAGTAACTGACCTGTGCTGATATTTCGTCCGAGACTTCTTCGTAGCCGTAATATTCTTCACAGATGTCAGCATCTTCCGAATTGCTGTTTTATATTTTTTATTGAGGTCAGAGTATGTGTTACTCGATGCATATATCTCGCTTACCAAGTGGAATGGTGCTACGAAGGTAAGTTCACCCAGAGTTTCAAGAACTCTGAAGGAATTTCGTCTACTACAGCTGCCTTCTTTTGATTTATGTGTTTCAGTGCTCTTCGGCAACTGCTGTTGTTATAACGTCAAAACTCAGAGACTGAAAAATATTCCCGTTAAGAGCAATACTACCGCTGAAATGGGTAGTTTGAAGCGCGAGAAGTTGTCAGATACTACCCTACGCCTTGTACTGTACATGAACGCCTGCGGTTCAGCGGGGCAACCTCATGGCTGGATGCACGTTCCCCTCACGCTGCGGCATCCCGTCACACCGGTAAGCTCTGCGGACTGCCGTGTCTCATGCAGAAAAGGTATTTGGCTGGTGCATAAGTTCTAACGTAACACAGACGTTTATCAATAATACGTTCTCCTTCTCTATTTAAAACAATCCGTCAACGCTGGAGTACGTTTTATATTCCGCGACTGTGGAAATCACGTGGTTTTGAGGCGAAGAACTCGTCGAGCCATGTTCATAGAGCATCTTCATTGGAAAGGGAAGTTCCTTCAAGGTTGTATCTGTGTATGAGGACACCAGATCAGCTGAATAACGTGGTTGCGGAAGGACTCCCCAACACAACTCCCGTATAGTGTCTTCCCTCAGCCTAGCAAAATGCGGGTGGTCGTTATCGTGGAGTAGCATCACTTCACGCGGTCTTCCTCCTTGTCGTTCTTGGATTGCGTCTGCAAAACGTCGCGGCTGCTGAGAATAAACGTCAGCAGTGATGGTTACACTTCGGGGAAGCAATTCGTAGCGCACCAGATGCATAACATCATCTTTTGTAGATGATTACAGGTCGTTGTTCGGGGAGTTGCTGCTTTGCTAAGCTCAACCATTCCTTTCGTTTCCCTGTGTTAGCATTGTTGTTGTTTGCTGTCTTCAGTTCTGAGACTTTCTTGACGCAACTCTCCATGCTACTCTATCCTGTGCAAGCTGATTCATCTCCAAGTACCTACTGCAACCTTCATCCTTTAGAATCTGCTTAGTGTATTCATCTCTTGGTCTCCGTCTACGATTTTTACCCTCCACGCTGCCCTCCAGTGCTAAATTTGTGATCCCTTGATGCCTCAGAACATGTCCTACCAACCGGTCCCTTCTTCTTGTCAAGTTGTGCCACAAATTCCTCTTCTGCCGAATTCTATTCAATACTTCATCGTTAGTTATGTGATCTGCCCATCTAATCTTTAGCATACTTCTGTAGCACCACATTTCGCAAGCTTCTATTCTCTTCTTGTCCAAACTATTTATCGTCATGTTTCACTTCCATACACGGCTGTCGTGCGGTAGCGTTCTCGCTTCCCACGTCCGGGTTCCCGGGTACTATTCCCGGCGGGGTCAGGGATTTTCTCTGCCTCGTGATGACTGCGTGTTGTGTGCTGTCCTTAGGCTAGTTAGGTTTAAGTAGTTCTAAGTTCTAGGGGACTGATGACCATAGATGTTAAGTCCCATAGTGCTCAGAGCCACTTGAACCATTTGAACCATACATGACTACACTCCATACAAATACTTTCAGAAACGACTTCCTGATACTGAAATCTATACTCGATGTTAACAAATTTTTCTTCTTCAGAAACGCTTTCCCTGCCATTTCCAGTCTATATTCTATATCCTCTGTTCTTCGACCATCATCAGTTATTTTGCACCCCAGTAGCGGTACGGAGTAGTCATCGTCGGTGTTGTTCACGAGCCAAGCAATGATGCACATGTGGTCACCTGCTGATTTTGTGATTTTGGCTTAGGGCATGCGGCACCCGTACTCTTGATGTTTGAGCCTTTCCCATTACACTTAAATTCGTACGGTGGTGAAATAATTGCAGTTTACCACATTTACCAGCTCTCGAGAACACTCGCGTGGATCATTGTGGGTTCATGTGTGTGAACGACTTCCATCAAACAGCGAAATCATTAACGTCAAAACGATCCTCCTTAACAAGAGAAAACCACTTCCTTAGAGTTCTCTGTCCAATAGTCCAATAGTATTATCCCCACACACGGTGCAAATGTTTCTGGGTGCCTCCGTTGCTGTAGCCCCTCGAATGAACTGAGACCGTGAAAAATGTCGGAAATGTTCCGATTTCTCCTGTTTGTACTCCATTTTGTAGCGTCGACAGCTCCACTCACTATCTTCAGACACAATATTTCAACATGTAAACTCAAATAGCAACAGTAAACTAAAAATAAAAACTGACAATCGTTAAATAAACCCATAGCAACCTGAATACCAGCTGACAAAAAAAAAAAAAGAAAAAGCTGTGAACTTCTGCACCAGCCTAATAGATACATATTTTCAAGTGAACCTAGGATTTCAGACTTAATTTTTTTGTTTTAGAGCGATTGTATCAGGACGCTAATTATGGACAAAGTATGGTCACAAAATTTCGACATAATATTTACAGATGACTTTGACATAACACAAATCAATATTTTGCACATTTTGCGCCATTTTCTGGAGCATCTATGTTCCACTACATCCGCATTATGTACAAACCAGCAGAATTTCTGAGATTTATAGTAGTGTTGCAAAACAATACCTATGATGTATAAGAAAACACAATTAGTTACTTCAGACATTTTTTGAGTACACCCTGTGGTCCATAGCATTCTACTTAAAGCTCCTAAAGCATCTCGCTAACACTAGGCAGATATGAGACATCGACGTGACAATTCTAAACACTGCGTATGACTTTAGTATGACAGATGTATCCCATCAGCAACTAAAGATTTAACTTTTTCTCAGTTACCCTGATTTATTTAAAGAAGTTAAATCGTTTTTCGCAAAACTAGGCCTCACGATGGTCTATTTGCTTCCTCATTTGGTCATATCCTACTCTTTGTTTCGAACAATTTATAGAGAATCATATTTTCGTTACACTGAAAAATTTGACCAATGAAATACACAGACAGCATTCCGCTCTAGGCAGAAGCACGCCAAAAAGAGAAACTAAAGTGTAGCCTGTATAGAAACAATAGCTGTTGTACGTTCTCGCTTCCCACCCCCGGGTTCCCGGGTTCGATTTCCGGCGGGGTCAGGGACTTTCTCTGCCTCGTGATGGCTGGCTGTTGTATGCTGTCCTTAGGTTGAAGTAGTTGTAAGTTCTAGAGGACTGATGACCATAGATGTTAAGTCCCATAGTGCTTAGAGCCATTTTTGAATAACTGTTGTAGAATTAAGGAACATGTTTTATGTGGAAGAACTGCGATGTTTTTGGAAAATGAATATCTCTTCTATAAAAGTCAACATTGACTTATCAGGATGGCAACGTGAGAAGGCAGTATTGAATACTGAAAAGAATTGTCCTCACCATTGCTCTTTGCAACGTATGTGAGCCGTGACTGGCTGGATGGGTGCCTTGCTTTTTTTTTTTTTAATCATTTGTTGTAGCCCAGTGGTTACCGCAATAACGTTGCTGTCTTCTCTCCGTGAGCCGCAGCAGTGTGTATCGATACTAGTACTGCTGTACTATGTCTGGTGTGGCGGATATGTTTTCCGGGCGTGCTGTGTGTGACAGTCGGTCCGTTGGGTCAGAGCAACGAGGAAGTCTCTGTGGCGCGTGGTCAGACCGGAGCCGCTGGCGGCGTGCACGTGCGGTTGGAGTTGTGAGGCACTTCTTGCGAGGGTTACGAAGTTCGTCAGCCACCAAAACTGGACACTAAAGTTGAGTGCTCACTTAACCTACTATCAAGCCTCAACTGCTATCACATCTCTTGGTTTGATCCTGGTTGTCACTTTCTGAGAGATCCACGCGAGCAACAACGTGTGTGCAGCACAGCGTGTAGTGTGACAGCTAAGGTGTTGGTAGTTTTGGGCGTTTATTCTCATTTGGCTTGATTGGCCACCAGTATCCGGAACGTTTTGCGATTGACATCTTGTTGTCGTTTTGCTGTTCAGATGCAGTAGAACTGATGTTGTTGGTTGGTTCCTCGGCTGGCTTTTTGTTGGGTTGCCTTTTGATTAAGAAGTTGTCGGTCTGGCTGCCTGTTTCACCTGAAAGTGCGTTAGTTACTTCCCCAGGTTGGAACCTTCTGAGCGCCGCTCCTTGTGTTTTACAGAGTGATTTCCTTTTTAGTCTTAAGTACTGTGTGTGGCCTTCAGCGGAGTTTTTTCTTATTGAAATTTCAAGGCTTTTCTTCTTAGGCCTTAAGGCGTAAAAAAAGTTTCTTGACTGGTATGTGGCCTTCAGCCGAGTTTTCAGCCTTTTAAAATCAAGAGTTGAAAATTTTGTCTAGGATTTAAGCCGGAAGAAATATTTTGTAGTTTTTATGTGGCCTTCAGCCGAGTTTTTCAGTTAAAGCCCAGACAAAGAAATTTCCAATTTTTAATTTTAAGACGTGAGATTGTTTGGGTTTCGTATGTGGCCTTCAGCCGAGTGTTATGTGAAGCATTTTAGGATAAAGACTTTAGCCTATTTTAGTTGAAATTCAGAATCTCTTCCTTTAGGCCTTAAGTCGTAAAATTGTTTTCTCCATGATGTGTGTTTTAATCTCTATTAAATTAAAAATTCAAAATCCTTGTCTTGCCCTTAAGTCATAAGATTGTTATTTTTTAATATGAGGCCTGCAGCAGAGTTTTACACGAAGTATTTTGAGATCAGGCCTTCAGCCTTTTCAAATTGAAAGCTCTTCTTCCCAGGCAAAATCCGTAAAATTGTTTTGTTGATATGCGGCCTTCAACCGAGTTTTCAGCCAATTTAAATTAAACTTTGAAAATCTTTGTCTCGGCCTTAAGCTGCGACACTATTCTTGTTTAACGTGAGGCCTTCAGCCGCGTTATATGGGATAAAATTAAAGCTAAGGCTTTCAACCTATTTATATTGAAGATAAAAAAAATTCTGAAGAAGTGAAACCGCCAGAAGAACTCCTGTACCTTGCTTAGGCCTTGTGCCTTGGATTTTCGATGTGGCCTTCAGCCGATCTAAATTAAATCAAAGGAGGTCTTTCGTTAAAACCTTGAGAGTTTTGATTCTTGCTTGTCTGATTGTGTGTTTTAAGAAATAAATTTTGTATGTTGGTGTGCAACTGACAGTAACATATTTTGACCTCTTTCCACAAATCTAACCGCATCCGCTCCGTCCTGCTAGCCCAGGGATTTCACTGGTAGCAGAGCGTGGTTACGTTTGTGTTCTTGCCATTCCAGTTACTGTTAGTTTCAATTTTATTTCTGTTCTGTGACACCACATTGTTTTGGGTGTTGATTGTTTCAGGTGTATTGTAATGGCGGTCAGTCAGAGTCCGGGGATCGGCCTGCTCAGAAACATCTTGTTTACGAGTTGGAAATAAGGCGCCAAGCTACTGAGGGCAGTGATCCGGATTTAGTGGCCCGTTTAGGTGCTGCCGTTTTTCAGCCGGTTGACGTCACGCCGGCGGTGTTGGGTGAGACAGAAGCGGCCACTGAATTTTTGTTGAAGGCTGTTAGGGGCCTTGTGGACACTATTTGCGTTTTGGAAGGCACTCAACCTAGTGCCAGTCTATTGGATACGGTGTAGGCCCAGTTAATGTATTTAACAAATCGGAAAGCGGATTTGGGCATGTTAGCTTTGGAAGATCACCATTAAAAATTAGCCGCCGAATTGGGCTCTTTGGTTAGTGCATTGCAGTTTAATCTTACGTGTTTAGAGTTGGTGAGAGGAGGATTGAGTAGCGGGACTTGCTGTGCTCGGGAGAAGGCGAGAGCCTACCCGGGATGGTACTGTTACGTCCTTGGTGAAGTTAGACGCAATGTTTGCCAAGTTGCCTAATCCTCTCGTGATATTACTGAATTAGTCGTGGAGCGGCTTGAACAGGTCGAAAAATTATTACGGTTGTCGGTTCGTCTTGAACTTTATGCTTCTCCCTTTCGTGGTTCCACACCAAGTAATTTTGTCACTGCCGTACCTGTTAGCTAGAAGTGAGTTGCAGAACCTCCTCTTCCGAGCCATGGCTGAAGTGTTCTCCTTACAGCAGTTCAGGGAGCTCGTCATTAGGCAGAGATTGACCACAGGAGTTCGAAAACCGCTTGAATGTCGTTACATTTGGGAGTTGCAGCGGGATAAAGAGCAGTTACATCAGTATGTGGACAGAGTTCAGACGGCGTCCTTGGCTTTGTTAATCGATTTGCCTGAACAACAGCCGGTGTCTATTGTTCTTAGGGGAATGCGCGTTGCGGATAAGTAGCACTATGTCTTCCGTAATCAGCCTTCAACTTGGGAAGAACTCCGTGCCGCGGTTGTAGCGATATGGGCGTTGCCGCTTGGATACGATGTATGTCACGAAGTTAAGGGGCAGGCCACCGGCGGTGGCTAGGGAAATTCCGAAGTGTCTGCATCCGCTGAAGCAGTAAAACTGGAACCCCGGTGTTGTTTCAGGTGCGGCAGCATGGCTCACTTGGAGCTCTCTCGGATTCAGCCTCGCGCTCTCAGAGCCAATAAATGACGCCGGACTGGGCAGCTATCTCGTGATCGAGCCTTTAGACGCTGGCGTACCCGTGTTGTCGCTCCCTCTTCACCGCCCTCACCTTACGTTTGTTCTCGAGTAGGTGGCGAACCGATCTGTGCTCTTTCCGATTCTGGTAGCTCATTTTCATTATTGTGCTTCGAGTGGTTTTTGAAAGTTGGTCATTTTACGAAACTTCGGTCGGTGCTTTCTCCGGTGCAGAGATGTCGGGTGGCCAATGACCAGGTGTTGCCTCTGCATGATTGGGTCCGAGGGAGTATATCGATGGGGGATTTTTCCTGGCCATTGTCATTAGCCTCGGTCAAGGAGCTGCCGGTCGATCTAATTTTGGGATGTGATTTCAATAAATACTTGGTTATTCTTGGATTATTCTGGGCACACCTTTTTCTTTAAGTTAGGTCCTGTGGAGAAGTTTCTACATCTACATCCATACTCCGCAAGCCACCTTATGTTTCGTTTTATAAGTGCGCTAAACGTATTGTGCATCGAAATGCAGATGCATTGGCCGTTCAGGATGTGGCTAATGAGTTTGATCTTACCCATCTCTCGCCGCATCACGCTTCTCAATTACGGGATTTGTTACAGAGTTTTCCTGAGCTTCTTAGTGATAACTTGAGTGTCACTAATGTTCTTAATTACCATATCCTTCTATCCGACGATAGTCCTGTCAGGCAGCCCCCACGTCGCCTCTCACCTCCTAAGGTGAAGATACTGAAGGCGAGAATATCACAAATGCTCCAACAAGGAGTTATTACGCCTTCTACATCTACTTATGCTTCCCCCATATGCCATGTTCCCAAGGATCAGGAGCACTATTTCAGACCTGTGGTTAACTACCGGGTGCTTGAACACTAAGGTTGTCTTCGAATGTGCCTCTGCCTCTGATCTACATAACTTTTACCTGGTTTGCCGGTACTAATTGGTTTACTGTTCTTGGTTTGAACCAAGCCTGTTATCAGATTCCATTAGCTGAAGAATGTAAACATGTTACCGCATTTTGTACTGATTGGAATCTGTTTGACAGAGTTCCTTTTGGTTTGGCAACTCGTTTGCTGGATAATATCCTTAGGGACTTGAAATTAGTGTTTGCCTATAATTATTTGGACGATTTAGTCATCTATAGCCGTTCGTTTCTGGACCATTTGGATCATATCCAGAAAGGTCTTTCGAGGTTTCAGGGAGCCGGGCTGACTGTTAAACCCAGTAAGATGACATTAGAAACGCAGCAGGTGTTCTTCTTAGGTCACCTAGTGTCAGGTCAGAGTATTCGCATCGAACAAGAGCGAACTAAGACCATACGGGCGTTGCCTCCGCCTACTGATAAACGCGGAATTTGCTAGGTTCATAGGCATGTTGAACTATTTTAGGCGTTTTGTCCCTAATTTTGCTTAGTTGGCCGCGACCTCAAACGAACAGTGCCGGAAGAGAGTGCGTTTTGAATAAGGACCTGTCCAGGAGCCCGCGTTTGAGTATATTAAGGCAGCTGTAGCCAATCGTCCATTTCTAGGAGTACCATACTTTAATAAAAGGTTTATTGTCCAAAATGACACATCTAATGCTGGTATTTGAGCTGTTCGATGGTCAGACGCAGCCATTAGCTTACGCGTCTCGTCGGTTCACTGGCGCCGAACTTAAGTACTCCATCTACGAGTGCGAGGCGTTGGCCGTTTTGTTTGCATTGGAGAAGTACCACTTCTGCCTTGAGCATCGGGAATTTCAGTTAGAAGCCGACAATCAGGCTTTGAGCTGGGTGCTGGCTAGGCCGCGTAAAACTGGCCGTAGTGCCAGATGAGAGGTACGCATTTAATTTGAAGTTAAACACGTGAGAGACACTGAAAATATCCTTGCGGATGTCCTCAGCCGGTAGTTCGCCGAATCTACACCTAGTGAGGGAACCCGGGAGACAGATGGAGGCAGGATTGGGAGAAATTCCTCTTTAGTTTGATGTCGCTCAGCGTCGGGATCAGGACCCTATTTGGCTGGGGAACTGTCGCATGAGTATATTATTAACAGTTGCATTCTGCGTAAAAGGGTCGGGCATGCGAAGCAGTTAAAGAAGTTTGCCAGTAGCTCTGGTGCGCCCGGTTTGTCGGTACTTTCATGATTCGTTGGTGGGTAGCCACTTATAAGTTCCTAAGACTCTGAAAAAAGTCAAGGAGCATTTGACTTGGCCCACCATGGAGCGAAATGTCAGAGAGATGGTATAGCAATATCGGCTGTATAATGTAGTCAAACCCAAGAATGCTCTTCAACAGGGTTTGCTGAGCTCTGAGCGCGAGTCCTGTCCTACGCACAAGCTCTATATCGATTATCTAGGACCCTTTCTTCGTACTAAGAAAGGTCATCGATACGTGTTAGTTATTATTGATGCGTTCTCCGGATTCACTTGGCTCCTTCCGAGCCGTAACGTCACTGCTACCACCACTATTTCTCATTTAACTAAAGTTTTCATTGTTTTTGGCCCCCCTAAGAAAATTGTTAGCGATAATGCGCCGGCCTTCCTTTCGGCTCCTTTCAAGGCGTCCTATTTTCAGAACGGTGTCAAGCATATCACGACTGCGTCGTATTATCCGCAGGCATGCTTTACGGAGAGGGTTAACCGAAATCGTAAATCCGCTTTGATTTCAGAAAACGCCTAGTAAGTGGGACTCTAGTCTTCCTTGGCTTAGTTTTGCTTTTAATACCGCAAATCATGAAGCCTTGGGAGCTACTCCCGCCTCTTTGATCCTTTCCTATCCTGTTAATTCCCCTTTTTCGAACTTGTGGGGAATTCAAGATCTAGTTCCTCAAGTCATCAATGAAAACTGGAACCGTCCCAGACGTAATATACTCAGGGTCCATAATAATCAAGGTGAGCGTTACAATCGTAATCGGCGAACCTTTAGAGGGAGGCCAGGAGATCAGGTCTATGTCCGTAGTTTCCCCAGTAGGCAGGTGCGTGTCGGAAATATGAGTAAATTTACTCCTCATTTTCTGGGGCCTAGCACCAATTTGCGCATTTTAGGCCCGGTGAATCTGCTGGTTAAGGATAACCATTCCGGTAACCAGTACTGGGTTCACCTTAGCCAGGTTAAATCCAGTTAGTTAGTCTGATGGTTAAGTAGCCCCCCCCCCCCCCTTCCGGCATCGTGTTTGTTTGAGGGCGGGAGGTTGAGCCGTGGCTGGCTCGTGTTATGCTTCCCATTAAATCTTGGTTTTGGTTGATATTCTGTGATTAGTCTCTCGCGGTTATGCTGTTATCCTCTCTCTCCGTGAGTCGCAGCAGCAGCGCGTATCGATATTAGTACCCTTGTACTATCTGTGGCGTCGCGCTTATAGTTTTCCGACTGCAGCGCGTGCGGGTAATGCTCCGGTCCTTTTGCCTCAGAAAGTCTACAAGGAAGAGCTATGTGGTCTACTTAGTTCTGGTGCATACCGGAAGATTAACAAAGATCCTACTATCAAGGCGACAGTATGGACTGCTGCCTTGCTGAACGCTTCATCACTACCAAAGGAAGTCAAAAGAAGTACCACCGAGATATTATGGTCTTCCTAAAGTTCACAAAATGTCTAAGTATGAGAGTGTAGAGGTCTATGAGACCTATAACGAGCGCTATTGGTTCACCGACGTATTTTTCTGCCAAACACTTGGCTTCCTAATTAAAACAATTGGTAGGAAAATGGAGTCACCACATTCGTAATTCTATGGATTTTATTCAGAGACTTAACACGTCAAAACTAACTAGCACATCATTATTATTTAGCCTGACGTTGCTGTCATTATGCACCGGTACGTTTAAAGGACTCTTTCTCTTATCAGCCAACATCTTGATAAGAACATTACGGCCTTATTTGAACATGTGCTTTTATCATCTTATTTCCAGTTTAATGGTGAATTTTATGAGAAGATTGGATAGTTAATAAAAATTTGCTGGTTTCCAGCCGCGTCGGGTGGTTAAAATCCCACGGGCTTTCGACTGAGCTCTCCCCGGTCATTGTCAAGTGGTAAGACTGACTGCTGTGTCGCCGTGGCCGCGTCGTTATACAGCCGCACTGCTGGATGTGACGTCACTGGTGCTCTCTTCCACGCCATATATGATCATGTTTTCATACCGCGTCCATCGCGCCCGTTTTAACATCGCGATAGCCGGGTCCCAGGCTGTGCTGAGCTGCAAACATCCGTCCTTGTTGATGGTGTTTTCAGCGGTTTTTATTTCAATAGCTTCTTTTATGACGCTATCGCAAAATCCTTCCGCTTTCATAACGACAGATGTTTCGTCGAATAGAATTCGGTGTCCATTTTCTAAGGCGTGTTCTTCCACGGCTGATTTTTCTGGATAGCGTAGGTGTAAGCACCTCTCGTGTTCCTTTCCGACGTTGCTCTACCATGCGTACTGTTTGGCCGACGTAGTAACAGCCACACTGACATGGTATCTTGTACACTCCAGGCGTTCTTAGCCCTAGGTAGTCCTTCACAGGCCTTATGAGCTGACGAATTTTTGCTGGGGGCCTGAACACCGATGAAATGTTATATCTCGTCAGGAGTCGGCTAATCTTTCCCGACACTGTACCACAGAAAGGCTAAAACACAAGTTTCTTGCTTTCTTCTTCGGTGGTGTTCTCTTCTCTGTTGGTGTGTTTCTTGCGTGTCACGCCAGATATAGCCTGGACACCTGTCCGTGGCTGTACCCGTTTTCCCGGAAGACGTTTCGGAGGTGGCTCAGTTCTAGTGGCAGACTTGCTGCGCCTGGGACGACTTTAGCACGATGGACGAGGGTATTCAGAACGCCACGTTTTTGTGCCGGATGGTGGTGGCTGAGAGCGTGCAGATACTGATCTGTGTGTGTGTGTGTGTGTGTGTGTGTGTGTGTGTGTGTGTGTGTGTGTGTGTGTGTGTGTGTCTCCGTTTTCTGTAGACACTGTGGCTGAGGTGCCCCTTGGTTTTCCGTCGAATGAGGACGTCAAGCAAGGGCAATGTACCCTCTGTCTCGACTTCCATCTTACACTTGATGTGGCCGTGAATGCTGTTCACGTGTTCCAAAATTCACGACCATGGGGCTACATGATGAAAGTGTCATCAACGTAACGCTAAAGGCAACTTGGGTTAGCTGGAGCCGTGTCCAAGGCGAAGTCTTCAAATTTTGCCATAAAAAGTTTGGCTATGGATAGAGCCAGAGGGCTTCCCATAGCCACGCCGTCCAACTGGTCGAAATACTGGCCGCCATGTAGGAAGTACGACTATGTCACTGTGTGCTTAAACAGTCCCACAATTGTGCTATCAGATAATTGTGAGAGGAGATCTATACAGTCTTTGACCGGAACACGTGTAAACAGGGAGACCACACCAAAACTAACCATCATATCTCCTTGACTAAGACGCAGTTGTTTAATTCTGTTGAGAAAGTCGACGGTGTTCTTGATGTGATGCACACAACGACCGACATGCGGAGCAAGGAGGCTGGTCAGGTGTTCTGCCAGTCTATAAGTGGGTGACCCAATGGTGTTCACAATGGGACGAAGAGGAGAATCCGGTTGTGGATTTCTGGTAGTCCAAAAAGCGAAGGTGGTCTCGGCGCCTGAGGGAGCAGAGTCTTAATAACGCCCTCTTCCAGCATTGACTGTTTTAGAAGCTCTGATGTCTTCCTCATTATTCTTGACGTCGGGTCCCGTGGCAGTTAACGCTATATATCCTCTTCAAGCATTAACTGAATTTTGGCATCGTAGTCAGCTTTATTTAGAATGACGGATGCATTGCCCTTGTCGACTGGCAGAACCACGATGAGTGCGTCGTTGCGGAGTGCGTGAAGACTATTGCGTTTAGCCCTAGTCAAGTTAGACCTCGGTGGTTTAGATTTTGAAATGATGCGACACGATTCGCGATGAATTTCGTCAGCATTCTCACTAGGCATCTTACGGATTGCTTGTTCAACCCCACTTATATCATCATAGACAGGGATGCTCTGAGGCGCTGGTGCGAAGTTAAGACCTTTCTTAAGCGCCGAAATGGCACCCGCATCGACCTCTTTCTCCGTCATATTGATGACAGTTCCTTCTGTTGATTTCCGTTCTGCACCGTGTTGTTGTTAAGATATCCGCGCGAACTACCCTTTCTGTTTCTCTGTGGCCTTCTTTTGCTGTGGTGGCAGCGTCGACCCACTCAAAATCTAATTGTGAGAGTACCTCTGTCAACTGCAGATGTATAGCCAGCAGTTCGCGACCTTTTAAATCCAGCTGCCTCCTAGTGAAGTATATCGTTTCCCGCAACAGGGCAGAGCTGGCTGAACGGTAGATTCACCTGGCTGCCGAGGTAAATCGTGGAATCGCGTTCTCATCTCAACAGCGTAGCAGGAAGGCTACAGAGCTTAACAGGTTAGCCTTCTTCCCAAGCAGGTTCCCTAGGCGCCACGTCTCCCCCCCCGTAGAGGTACGCCATGTATGAATGCGTGGTTTCGTAACGATATGAATTAATAAGATTTTCTCGGGCTTCCAGCCGCGTCAGGTGGTTATAATCCAACGAACTTTCGACCGAGCTCTCCTCGGCCACATCAAGTTTACGATGGAAGTCGAGACAGATGATGCACTGCCCTTGCTTGACGTACTCGTTCGACGGAAAACCAACGGGCACCTCAGCCACAGTGCCCGCAGGAAACCTACACACACAGATCGGTAACTCAGCCACCACCATCCGGCACAAAAAGTGGCCTTCTGAATACCCTCGTTCATTGTGCTAAAGTCGTCCCAGACGCAGCAAGTCTGCCACTAGAACTGAGCCACCTCCGAAACGTCTTCCGGGAAAACGGGTACAGCCACGGACAGGTATCACAGGCTATATCTGGCGCGACACGCAAAAAACAAACTAAGAGAGAAGAGAACACCACCGAAGAAGAAAACAA